>NW_020945237.1:7518749-7561797 GCF_900497805.2 Vombatus ursinus | reverse complement strand
TTGTGGATCAAAATCCAACAACTTTCTACTGTGCCAATAGTGATCAACAAGAGAAAGAAAAACCAGGTTATAGAGAGCTTAGGATATCCAGCTAAGTCACATTATCCCAAGGGAATTTAGAAATGAAACTGGAAGGAAGAGAGCAAAGAGATGAAAAGTAGAAAATATCTTTAAAGAATCCTAAAAATGAATGATTTTCATCACTAAGGATGGTGAAACTACCAAATCTCTCTGCTGTTGTTATAAATAGTCAATCAATAAACATTTATTAGATGTCTACTATGTGACAGAGACTGTGCTAAGTGCTGGGAATACAAGGCAACAGATAGTCCCTGCTCTCAAGGAGCTCCTAGTCTAATGGAAGAGACAATACGCAAACCATGTACATACAAGATATATACAGGACAAATGGTAGATAATCTTAGAATATGGCACTCACATTAAGGAGAAATCTCTAAGAAAGGTTTCTGGTAGAAGGCAAGATTTTAGCAGGACTTAAAGAAAGCTAGGGAATCTTGGAGACATAGATGAGGACGGAGAGCATTCCAAGCCTGGGGGACAAGTGGTAAAAACGAAAAGTCCATAGATGGGGTATCTTATGCAAGGAATGGCAAGGTCACTGAATAACAGAGTGTATGTGTGTATGGGGGAAAAGACTAAAAAGATCAAATCAGACAAGGATTTTGGTGGTCACCTGAATACACACACACAGGCACACACACACACACATGCACCCATATATATATTTAGGTATATGTATACACACATAAGCAATAAAAGCAATTGAGGGATTAATCGTACATAGAAAAGCAATAGGCTGCTTGCAACAAAATTGGCTCCTTCCTCCTTATCTTCTCTCTCCATGTGAGAGGAGAACAGGAATTGGATAGTTCAGAATATTAACAAATGATTAATACCCTGGCCAGGGATGAAGGAGGGGAAAAGAAAGGTATCAGGGAATTGGAGTATGTGAGGTTCATCAACCCACTCTACAATCAGCTACTGGGTGCTACTTGCAGCTCCTGCTCTCCAATGTCTGAAGGAGCAATTTGTAAGAGTCCTGGAATGCTAGGCCTGCAGGATTGGGGCAAGGGAAGTCCTTTGTTGTTGTTGTTGAGTCATTTCAATAACACCTAACTCCTTCTGACTCCATTTGGGGTTTTCTTGGCAAAGATACTGGAGTAGTTTGCCATTTCCTTCTCTAGCCCACTTTATACATGAGGAAATTGAGTTAAAAAGGGTTAATTAACTTGCCCAGGGTCACACAGGGAGTATTCCTATGATATACAACGTGGTTATATACTTCTTCTTGGAGGTCAAGATGGAAGTTCTTCCTTTGTCTCCTTCCCAGAAGGTTTTCTTACAAGTTCCACACCATCAAACTGATAAATTTTGGGAAATAATTTATTCCATTTACCATAGCTATTTCCAGAATTTGATGTCTCTATGGAAGCATTCTCTGTGAGCGCTACAAAGGAATGAAATAATCACTAAGCTAAGTCAAGAAATTATTTTTTCTGCTTGGGCCAAAAAGTGAGCTTTAGGAGATGTCCTAATAACTGAACCCAACCATATCATGCCTCTACAACAGGCTTGTGATCTGTTCCCAAACTACTAATGTATCTCCAGTAAAAATATTGTTTTAGCTTCTTCTTCCAATGATCTTAACCCAGATGCTGTCCACCATGTTTTTCTATTCTAGTTCTTGGATTTAGTTAAATGAAATATTCAATAATTCAATTCAAAAAGCATTTATTACCTACATAGAGGTGACTGACTTCATAATTGTACTATATTACTTACTTGGAATATCACCCAAACTAAATATTGTATTTTCTTATGCTCATTTTACACACTAAGGTATATAAAGCCATCCATTCTCTTAGCCAGAAATGTTTCTTGAAGAAATTTTTTGTGTAATAAAGTCATAATTTTAGGTAAAAAGAAGATATACGACTAAGTAGAAAGAAAAAGGGAACCATGAATATTTAGCATGTCAAAACAAGAACAAGAGGAGTTAGATTTTTTTTTACCTTCCTTTTCTTATTTTAATGTTTTATTGATGTTTTGATTTTATATTAAAAATAATTTAGTTACCCCCGTTCCATAAGTTCTCTTCTAAGTAAAACAATTAAACAAAATTAATAACACACTGACCTCATCTGAAAGGGCATATAGCATTCCACATCTGTGGCACCTCCCTCCCCCCAACTTTCTATTTTTAAAGTTGTTTTTAATTTAAAGAAATTTATTTTCTTTCCCTCTAACCTCCTCCCTATTGAAAAAAATAGAAAAGAAAAACAAATACCTTATTAAAAAGCAAAATAAATTCCCTAATTGACTATATACAAAAATCTACATGTCTCATTCTATATTCATAAATCTATAACCTCTCTGTCAGGAAATGGATGGTATATTTATTTTATCATTGGTCACCTGGAATTATGGATGGTCATTGTATTGATTACGGTTCTTAAAACTTTAAAAATTGTTTGTCTTTACAGTATTGTTTTTATTTTAAAATTATACTGCTAACTTTGCTCATTTCATTCTTCATGAGTTTATAAAAGTGTTCAAAATAGTTCATTTTTGTAATATTGACATTAAGAGTGTCAAATGTTTTCCTGGTTCTGTTTACTTCATTCTGCATCAGTTCATATCAGTCTTCCAGGTCTCTCTGAAATAATCTATCTCTTCAATTCTTAGAGCATGATGGTATTCCACCACATTCATATGCCACAATTCATTTAGCAATTCTTCGATGATAAATATCCCTTTAATTTTCAATTCTTTTTGCTACCACAAAAGGAGCTGCTACAAATATTTTTGTATATATAGAAGCTCTTCTTTTTTCTTTGACCTCTTTGACAATAGGCCTAGCAGTTACTTCCACAGTTGGGTTAAAGGGCATGCACTGTTTATTAACTTTTTGTGTAATTACAAACTGTTTTACAGAATGGTTATCTCCATTCACAATGCACCAGCATGTCTGTTGCCCTCCAGCATTTATCATTTGTCTTTATTATCTTTGCCACTCTGATGGATGTGAGGTAGAATCTCAGAATTACTTTAACTTCCATTTTTCTAATTCATTTTGATTTAATCTTCCTTTTCTATTGAAATCCTGTTCTTTGTCAGGGCACTCAAATGGCACCTCTTCCATAAAGTTTACTCTGATTTCCCAGTTGAAAGTGACCCCTCCTTCCTCAAATGTTCTTTGCTCATGAAATTTTCCTTTTCTCTTTATTTTTGTTACTTATTTATATTTACACACTCCCCCCTTTAAGATTACAATGTACTTAAGGGCAACAACAAGGCTGTTCTAGCCCAATATCTTTCACATAGTAGATGTTTTAAAATTTTTTACCGAATTTGTTGCTGAATTAATTGGGGTTCATTTTAAGAAAACATCAGACTATAAATAACTTTGCTCTCAGAATCAATCCTTCCTGAATGCTCTGACATCCTGCTGTCTTTGGAATCTCTCCTGTACATTTTATACTGTAGTTCTTTTTCTCTCCCCAAATTATAAGATATTTTTAATAGGATAAAAAAGAAAACTCCAGATTCCATTGTAATGCTAAAGAATCAAAGTTGAATCTTTAAGCTCTCAATCTGCTTATTAATACGCTTGTCATGGCTCTTGTTGGAAAAGAGGTTTAGTGTCACTGTCCTCAATCAGTGTCCTTTCATTCACTTTCATTAAGAGCCATGTTTTTCTGACAAAGGATAACAAATGGACGCTGTTGGTCCCTAATGTGCTTTTTGACTACCAAGCCTGGGCCATTTCTCTGGTAAGCAACTGCAATTATTTGTCATTTTAATGTGACTTGGCAAGGAGGCCCAAAAAACATATGACTATGATTCATCAATATGTATATTTTGTACTTAAATTAATATTAGCATATAATTATTATTGCTCTAACATTGTATGAGGTAGAAAAAAATTACAGAATGTAAAAAATGCATTAAACTCTGTTCTGTTCCTTTCCTATATCAGGAGTACACATAATTTAAATGCTTACACCATTTGTAGGCTTACAGTTGTGATTTATTGTTATTAGTAGTAGTAGTAGAAGTAGTAATAGGATACTTTTATCTCTTTACTAATAGGAAATACATAAAAATGTTTCCATTATTAATTGGAAATAATAGAACTATATATTAAAACTATCATTAAATCTATTGCAAAATACCTATCTCTCCTTCTATATCTTAGAAAATTTTAGTACCTAAATTTTCTATCATTTAAGCATTTCCATGGGTTGCCCTCATATGCTGAAAACAACATATTAAACAATGAGGCATTCCAAAGGAAAAGGGAAATGAAAGATGGCATCCAAGAAATGTATAGGTGAAAAAAATAGATTTGTTAACTACATGGCAAGATTGAAGATAGCTAGTGTTCTCCACTGAAATCCTTGTAATATCAAGATAAAGTAAGGAAAGCCCTAAACGTATTGAGTGACAAACATATGGGAGAACATGGATAAGTCTCGCACAGGACAGGCAAGCATGAATGAGTTGTGATATACAACATGGGAAAGAATACTTACATTGATGAGATCACAGATTCATTTGTGTATTTGAGTACTTCAGTGGCAACCCATTTATCCTTTTCCTTCTGATGGGACCCTGGTCTATGTTCTCCTATAAATCTACCATGAAAAGACTTGACCAGTCCTCTCTAGGTCTCTACCCATTACATGAGTCCTAATGCAGCAAACAGTCTGTCTATGTAGTTATCCCTTACTCTCACTTGGGTTGATCCACATCCTTTTCTACTAAGATCCTTGAGAGTACTAACTATTCAATTTCTCTCTGTCTCTCCAATGGCAAGCTTATAGTAGCTGTTTAATAAATGTTTGTTGAATTGAATTGGAAATACATCTCTCTGGTGATATCTTTTAGGATATCTCTTTGTGCTTAGCTTGCTGTTAGCTGCAGCCTCTTTACTCACAACATATTGTTTTTCATCAGTTGTCTCAGTCACATCCAACTCTTCATGATCCCATTTGGAGTTTCCTTGGCAAAGGTGTTGGAGTGGTTTGCCATTTCCTTCTCCAGCTCATTTTATAGATGAGGAAACTAAGGCATATAGGGTTAAATGACTTGCCCAGTGTCACACAGCTAGTAAGTGTCTGAGGCCAGATTTGAATTCAGTAAGAGAAGTCTTCTGGATTCCAGACTCAGCACTCTTAACCAAGATCAAATTCATTCATACCATGCATCTCTCTATTTGCCTTTATTTAGAATGGTTTCTTTTATAGAGTTAAGTGGCAAGTAATCATCCTGAGGGGATTAGCGAATTTCAATTAGGTTAAATGGAGTTTTACTGTTCCTAAAAGGGCAAGATACATGACCCTTTGGATCAAAGTGTCAAAGAGAAAGCTAAGGAGCCAGACTGATTCCACCTCACTAGGAAAAGCCAGATGAAATAAACAGAAAGCCCTGGGGTGATAGGACTCAGGAACACTTAGAAAAGCATAACTTTCCGGTTCATATGAACGATGAGATGGCAGACTGGACGTTTTATATTATCCCCACAACCTCTCAAACCTCTCCAAAACAAAAATTATGCACCAAAGATAAAGCAATTTTAGCTGTTTCCATGATCTAAGATATCCAGAATCCAAAGGAAGAGGAAAACCCCCCAAATCAGGAACTGACACACATTGATTCTAAGTTCATTCAGCACTCCTCACCCACCTCCCAGACTACCACCAGCAAGGCTGCACTAGCAGACCGAAGGATAGGACACAAGTTACATCAAAACCTACCCCTGTACCCCAGGTCTCCCTCGCTCTTTCCAGTGCTGTAGAGATTCTGGTCCCAGGCTACAGAGATTTGCTCAGGTCTCAATAGACAGCATGGCCATAGCCCTTCAGGAACAAAATGCTGCTGGGTGCTACAAACCTGAAGCACCAGTGCTACAAAGATCTGAACTGTAAGTTCTGGGGAAAACAAGCTCTGAACTGCTGATTCTACACCAGAGAATTGATTAACAGAGGAAGTGGGACAGGTCACCAGGATACAACAACATGCTTGTGTGTGACTGTTCATCACTCCATCAAGCCCAAGGGAAAGAACACAGCACTAAGCTAAGGCCAGTTTCGACCACCCAAAAGTCAGTTGGGGCAGAGAACTAGGCTGATGAACCATGAATTGCCCAGTGTAGGAGAAGGCTGAGATGATTTGAGATTCAGCCTTCAGGGAAACCACAATCAGAGGGGTGGGAGTCAGGAAATAAATGACAAGGAAAATAAAGGGTGGAGGGAGACCAAAAGTACCAAAGATTTCAGGAATAAAGCTCCAAGATCTTGAACATAAACAGATCAACAGGAAAAATAATAACAGCAAATGGAAATATGGCCTATAGATCTAGTTAAAAAAAAGTTCATGCATCTATAAATAAATACTGCAAAATAAAGGAAAATTATCCAACATTTGATGAAACAGAGGACCCTGTGGAATTTGAGGAGAACATAGAATCATAGCATGTTCCTGAGTTCCCGAGTTCTTAAGTTGTTTTTTAAAAAAATGAAAATTATGAAAGCAGAATCTATGTCCTACACAGCAAAATAATGAGCAGAATAGAAAAACTTGAATCTGCAATGGTAAGCCTCACCAAAGAAACAAAAGAGAGAAAATAGATTGTGAATGCAAACACACAGAAATGAAGGGGAAAAACCCCAATAATTAAATATTGCTCTCTATGCAAGCAAAACACACCAATCTCAAAGACAGGATATGTAGAGACAACCTAAGGATCTCAAAAGAACATGACAGTGCCAAAAAAAATCTTAACTTCATAACGAAGGAAAAATAGAAAAGAATTGCCCCAAACTTCTGAACATGGGAAATGAAATTCCAACTGAAAGAATTCACAAAGGACCTCTAGAAAAAAAAAAAAAACATGAGACTGCAAATTCCGAGACACATAACGGTTAAATTTAACAGTTTAATTAAAAAACAAGTTCTGCTAGTCATCAGTAGAAAGGGCTTTAAATACAAGGGAAAGAACATTCAAATAACACAAGACTATTCCATACCCATGAGAAAAAGGAGGAAGGAATATAATAATGTGTTCTGGAGATCATTGGAACTCAGGATGCAGTCCAGGGTGACATATTCTTCGAATTTGAGCTTAACCATAAAATAATTGGCATTGTTCTACGAGTGAGGCACAATGGAAAAAGGGGGAATTCATGGAACAAGCCCTATAAGGCAGTGACAGAAAGTGTCTAGAGGGGAGAGCCTAGAATGGATACCTTGAAAGCTTTGCTGACATGAAGAATACAAGGAAAGAGAGAGACTGGGTAATTATAGGGTTCATGAGTCAGAGAATGAGGGCTAGAGAAAACAGAAAGAGTACATGGATAATGTAGAAAGTGAGAAAAATCATATTTGGAAAAGGGCACGAAAATGAAACTTTAAAAAATAGTGAACAAGAAGAAAGGAAGGGGGAATCTATTTGAGTAAGATAAAAAAGAGGGAGAATAAATAAACAACTAGATAAAAACAGGAGAGAGAACTAATAAATAGAACTCTCAAGGGAAAAGGGGAAAAACAAGAACAGGGCATCAAGTGTGAGGGAAAGAGAACCAGGGAGAACAGGACCACCTTAAAATATTAAAATAAAGTAATTGATGGAACATAATATTGTGTTTATAGCAGAAAAGAAGGAAAATCATAACTTAAAAATAATTTTGGAGAGAGGTGAAGGAAAACATAAGCATAACTCATAACTTAAGATGTTAATGGATTCAATAATCTAATAAAATATAAAAGAGTAACAGATTAGCTAAGAAAACAAAACCCAACAATCTGTTATTTACAATAAATACATTTTAAAAAAACAAAACATAAACAGAATAAAACTGAGGGAATGGAAATTTACTATGCATCAAGTGAATTCAAAAGCAAGAGTTGCTATTAGGCTATCTGACAAAGCAAAAACAAACATTTAAAAAATAAAAAGGGACACACAACAAAAAGCATTTCTCTGAGAAGTCACAAAATGGAGCTAAAAAGTGAGATGGAGAGGAGCAAGGAAAGAAAGTCATTTTCAAAAGCTGTAAACCTTATACAGCCAAGTGCCTAAGGAATGGAAAGATAATGATCATTTAAAAATCAGTCAACAAGGAGAACATTTAAGAAAGATGTTCTTAACCTGGGGTTCATGAATTTGTTGCTGTTTTTTATATTTTGATTACTATATTTTAACATAATTAGTTCCCTTTGTAATTCTATGTATTTTATTTTTATGCATTAAAAAACATCATTCAGAGAAGGGGTACACACACACACAGAGAAAGAGAGAGAGAGAGAGAGAGAGAGAGAGAGAAAGAAAGAGAGAGGGAGAGTGAGTGAGGGATACATACACACACCACACACATAGTTTAAGAACCTTTGATTAAGAGTAACTTTTCAAGATGAAGATGTATATGTTTTAGAAGATTTATATTTGTTTTGCATTCTTAATTATTTATTATAAATTATGCCAAACATCAATACTACCAAATTCATTTTGCAACTGTTTATGTTTAAGGAAATGAAATTCTACTCACAAATTATAACAAAATTTTGGCCATTTCTTCTAAGCCCCTATTAGAGTTCTTTTGTCCATTCCTTCCTTCTCATTCATTTTTCCTCCTTTATCTTTCTAGTAAGTGCATATGTCATTCTTCAGGTTCTTTTCTCTCCATTCTGCATTATTTCATATTTTTATATCCCTTATACTTGTCCATCTTGCTTGAATTATAGTATCATATTATATCACTAGACTATCATTATTAAACCCATATGTTACTGGTGGACTCGTAAGTTGCTTTCAGTTTTTGTACAATTACAATTTGTACAACTACAAATATTGCTGCATGGAAACTTTTGAACAGATGGTTTCTTTGTCTTGTCGTTTCTGATAACACTTTTAGGGAATATTCCCAAAAGTGGAACTTAAGCTCAATTCTGTGTTAACCAGTTCGCTCTCCAAAAAGATAACACAAGTTTTCCATTCAACCAAGCAATGAATGAGTGAGTGTATTTTCCTACAACCCTAGCAACATTGAGTTTTGTGGTTTTTAATTACTTTTGCCAATTTTATGGGTATGAGGTGGTACACAATGCCTGACCCATAGTAGATGCTTAATAAATATCTATTCACTTGACCAACTGGTGTTTCAAAGTGGCTTCAATTTTCATGTCTTTAACTTTTTGAACATTTTTCAAGTTACTAGCAATTTTTACTTCTTTTGATAACTGTCCATATGCTTTGACCATTTATCCAATGTGAACTGGAAATTATCTCTGTAAATTATTAACAGTTCCCTATATATGTTAGATATTATTTTATCTATCATGCTTATAATTCATGTTTTCCAGTTAATTTTATTTTTATTATATTATTTTATTGTATAGAAATTTATTTCAACATAGTCAAGCATATCTTGACACAGATTCATTCCTGGATTCTTGGTCCCATTTGCTGTGGAAGCTTTCTCTACCCATGCTTCATTTATTTTAGTTACATGTGTCTTCTTGGAGCCTCCTTATCCCAAGCTCCAAACCTCTCCTATGCATCTCATTTGGGGTTTGGTTCCTCCTTGAGAATAGCTGCTCCCTAGACTCAAACTGATCTCCTTTCAAACTATTCAATTGTCTTTTAGGGCTCACCTGGGGATGTTGCCAGTCATCTCTTGGCCAATGATATTGTTTACTTTTTAATTCACTCAAGGGACTTGTTCATATTTGATGAAGGCATTATGAAACAGGGTCACATTTTTATAGTTAGTTTAATATTTTGTTATGGGCTTCCTGGAGAAGGAAATAGCAAACTACTCCAGTATCTTTACCCACAAAAAAAAAACTGGGGTCATGAAGAATTAGACATGACTAAAATGTCTGAACAAGAAATAGAGGCTTCTTACTTTCTATGATAAGATCCTGGATGTTCAGAGGCCTACTCTATCGCACTCTATCCCAGTGAACATTTGCTGAATCCAACAAAGCAACTAGAATACTTTTGGACATATTCATCCATATTCTCATATTTTGTATAACTCTGTAGTGACTATAAGTAGAAAAAATATGCAAACCATATCCCACATATGTCACAGCAATCCACGTATATCAATATAAGCAAATATGTACAATGAAATAAATCAATATAATATCAGCACATCTGCATAATAACAGAACCTATATAAATAGTAATACATTAGTGAATACACAAATAGCAAAGTGATGCATTCCAAGCAAACAAGTATATAGGTGGTATACAAATATTTAGCAATTACCATTTTATTAGTGAACATATGCAATTACACGAAATGCACTTGTCCCACAATATTGGCCATAGTAAACACAGTATTGCCATCTGGCTGCAACCACTTCTCCAGTTTCCCCTATAGCATTATAAGTTAGTCTAGTCATAGGTCAAATAGACCTAGGTTTCCTTTACTCTAACTTGTCTATATTCCCCTACATGTGAATTAGTTGCTGGGATGGGATGATCATAATCCTCATCATAATTATAGTCCTGCATCCCTAAACTTGCACTGGTGGAGGAGCCAGGCTGGTTAGAAGTATCATTATACTCAGTGAAGTATACTGTACTCTCTGAATCTCTGCAGCTAAAACCCTAGACAGGAAAGACATTGTCTCTAGTGTTGTCCTTCCCCGTTTGAACCATCTTGTTGAGTTACAGTATGACTCAGAAGAACAGGTCATCTTCCCCTGAAATGGTGTTTTTTTCTTCTGGTCTTTGCACAATGGGCACTCTCTTTTTCTTTGAGTTCCCTGAAAAAAATCATTCATCAGTCTTTACCAACTTATCAAAGAGTCCAACTAACTTACCTATGGGTAATAAGTGGTGTGGTGAATTGTCTTTACTGGGCCCCTGTCATTCTCTTGTGTGGTTCTGCAAATATGCAAGTTGCCTAAGCTCTCGTCAACTAAATAAGAAAAGCTTACCGTAGATCTATTCAGTTGTGTACCCCATGAGCATGAAGACAAAAACAGGAAGTTGCAACTAAATGTAAGGATGCCTTCCAACACAAGACTCAAGTGGAACATGAAGAGGTAAACAGGAAAGAGAAATCATAAGAGACTTATTAAGGTTGAACTGTTTACATTTCTGCATGGAAAGATGATATTTGTAACTCATGAGACCTTTGTCAGTATTAGGGTAGTTGGAGGGAAAAATTATATGTATGTGTGTATATATATATATATATATATATAGAGAGAGAGAGAGAGAGAGAGAGAGAGAGAGAGAGAGAGAGAGGGCACAGAGTGAGTTGAAGATGAAGGGGTCATATCTGGGGAATAAAATTAAGGGGTGAGAGAGGATTATACTAGGAGAAGGAGAAAGGGAGAGGTAGAACGGGGTAAATTACCTCACAAAAAAAACCAAAAAGGAAAAGCTCTTACAGTGGAGAGGAAATGGGGGGAAGGTGAGAGGGAATGAATGAATCTTATTCTCATAGGATTTGACTTAAGGAGGGAATAACATACACACTCAATTGTGTATGGAAATCTGTCTTACCCTACAGGAAAATAGGAGGGGAAGGGAACAAGAGAGTAGGAGGATGATAGAGAGGAGGGCAGATTGGGAAAGGGGGTAATCAGAAGCAAATACTTCTGAGGAGGGACAGGGTCAAAAGAAAGAATAGAATAAATGGGGGGGCAGGCTAGGATTAAGGGAAATAGAGTTAGTTTTTCACAGCATGTCTACTATGGAAGTGTTTTGCATAACTGCACATGTATAACCTGTATTGAACTGCTTGCCTTCTCAATGAGGGTATGTAGGGAGGGAGGAAGGGAGAAAATTTGGAACCCAACATTTTAAAAACATGTTTAAAAAAAATGTTTTCACATGCAACTGGGAAATAAGAAATACAGGAAATGGGGTACAGAAATCTATCCTGCCCTACAGGAAAATAGAAGGGGAAGGGAGGGAGAGATAGCAGGGAAAGCAGACAAGGGGAAGGGGTATTCAGAATGCATGTCATCTTGGGGTGAGGGGAGGGGCAAGACGGGGTGAAAATTTGGAGCTCAAAATCTTGTGGAAGTAAATGTTGAAAATTAAAAATAAACAAATTTATTAAAAAAATTTTTAAAAAGATACATTTCTACAAAAATAAAGCCTATTGCAGTAAGGGAAAAAAAAAGAAAAAAATAGTATATGCAAGGACCAGAACCAACAATCTTTTGAAAAGTTGTGTTTTAATTAGGGCATCTTTATTTCAATTCCTGCTGTAACTGACCCAAATAAAGAGCATATAATTCTGCTACTGAAGGACATGGAAAATATTAACAAACTGGAGGGGACTTAGAGAAGAATAGCAGCTAAAGATGAAGACGCTAGGGGAACTGATTTATGAGGGAAAATGGAAAGAACTAAATATATACAAATGATCTTTGTTGAATGATGAATAGAAGGAATTCCAATAATTACTCATGAGAATTTAGAGAGTATGGAAAGCAAAAGGGGAGAAGAAATCATCTAAGGACATAATGGATGGAACCAAAAGAATGGAAAGTTTAAATGGATAGATCCCAAAAGCCAAAAATGTAGCAAGAAAATTTCCACAAAGCATATTATTACCCTTAGGGAAGCTAAGGAAGGCTCATCTTTTTCATTTAAAACAATGTTTAAAGCAGAAAATCAAAACATAACTAAAATCATACTACACTGTCAGGGTTAAAGATGGTGGGAAAAGCAAATTCTGTCTAACCTTTAATTTGGTATCTTCTCTTCATTGAACTTTGTATTACCAGAAGAGCATACAAATATGTTTCAAAGATAATCTCTCTGTGAAAGTGTTGTTGGGGAAAAAACAGATTTTTGAGAATTTTTCCTTAAATGCTCACACACTATTTCTACTGCTTTTCAATGCTGGGGGCAGGGATTTGTTGTTGTTGTTCATCACAATAGAGTTAATTAAATTTTGGGTTGTATCTCTGGTTATTTTTCTTATCCAAGATGAACATTTACATTAATATCTGTGAAGGTCAAGGGAGTGGCAACATAGAAACAGAAGCTGCCACATGCAAAATCCAAAGTAGAGCCTGATACAGTGACAACTTCTCTTCCCTGACTTGCCAAAGAAGTCAGTCCTTGACCTTGACAGTCCCTTGTGAAATATAGAAAATTCAATTTTTAGCCTTTCATAAGCAAGGGCAAGAGCTAATTGAACTCAATTGTGACAGGAACATTTTCTTACTCACAGTCCTATTTGATCACAACACAGAGCCCATCTCTTACCATATTTCAGGCCAAAAGAATCTTTTCTCTTTTTGGTTCATTCCTAAATCGTAAAATAGTATCCTTTCTCTTGGGAGGTTTCCACATTGTAGTGGTTTAGAAAACCATTTGTCCATTTAATACCCTTATCTTTCTAGTTCCTTTATCGGAATGCTGTCTCTAGCCAACTCAACTTTCTCCCATCTCACTATTCTGTTACACCAGCCATTATTGTTTCATTACGACACATGAGTGGCCATGGCTACAGAAATGCTCCTGTCCACAAAGATGGTAAGAAGGACTAGATTTGGTTTATGTCCAAAGCATATTTAGGAAATTTTGCAGTGTTTTTAATGATACTAAACTGTTTGCTGCAATCAAAGCTCACGATTTTAGTAGTAATGTTGATATGTGTCTGTAAATCATGAACACCACAATCTCTAAAATGTCAATGTTGCAGGCATTGACAAGATACTATAAAGGACATAAACCAATAATGGCTTGAACTTTAAAAGTAGTATTAAGATATCAATAGGGAAATGTATACTAAAAAGGAGATCGATGGGTCATGTAGCAAAAGAGATGAATGATGGACAAAGGCTATTGCCCTGGTATACCCAATGGACAGTGAAGTGACCAGAACCAAGAGAACATTTTACACAACAACAACAACATTGTAAATACAACTTTGAAAGGCTTAAGAACTCTGATGCATTGATCAACCATGATTCTAGAAGACCAAAGATGAAGTATGCTACTCACCTTGTAATTGTAGGGATATGGGTTCAAAATGCAGAATGAAACGTGTATTTTTTCGACATGGCCAATGTGAATTTTTTTTTGCTTGACTATGTATACTTGTTAAATAGTTTTTTCTTTGTTTTCCCCACTTCTCCAATGGAGTAGGAAGTGCAAGAAGAGAAAATAGATTTTTGTTCGTTGAAAAAAAAAATTTAAGGCACCAGAGGAAGGCTTCCAGCACAAGGAATTCCTCTATGGAGAATTGACAGGATTACATGGATATGAATCTCACATGTGGAGAAGTATGATTGGAATTGTTCCAACTTAAGGAGTATCCAGATTTTTTAAAAAATAGCTCCAGGGAGATTTTAAACTACATCTCTGGGTGTATAAAATTCTGGTCCTCTATCACGCTAAAGAAATAATGACCTAGACTTTTATGTTAAAGGGAGAGGTGCTAGACTAGTGTGAACTCCTGAAGGAAGGAATTCCCCCTACCAAATTCAGTCAACAACTTTCTCTGCTATTTATATAGTCTTAGACACTTAGGGATTCTTAACGATTTTTGTTTGTGTCATAAATCCCTTTGCAAGTCTATTGAATTCAATGGACCCTTTTCAGAATCATATTTGTTTTTAATTCATAATTTAGAGCAGTACTAAATATCTATTAGAAGTTAGTGAAAATAAATTTGTAATTTTTTCCCATTCAAGTTCACTGACCCCTTAAAATCTGACAGTGAATTCCCCTTCAGGGTCCACAGACTCAAAAGTTAAGAACCCATATAATACAGAGTTGTCCAGATTGTAAGAGCTTAAGAGACTTTCCAGAGTCACACAGTTAGTGGCTGAATTTAAAACTCAGGCTAGTCCCCTGGTGGTTTAAGTTTAATATTAGAACAAATGAGACACTTGTGGGTCATTCATGCCTAGAGGGAGGTAGGTGGCATAGTGCATAGAGCACTGAGCCTGGAGCCAGTAAGACCTGAGTTCTATCCAGCCTTCACATAGACAGCTCTCTTGCTCCACCTACAAATCAGGTTTGCCCTTGCACTAGATTAGAAATCTTGGTTCTGTCATGAAATCGCCAGTAATTGATAGAGCCAGGATTTGGATCCAGGCCTCCTAACTTCAAGCCTACTACTCTTTCTTTTAAATCATATTGCAAAATATAATCATTTCTGGTATCCAAGAACTTTTACTCACTTGATCACAGACAAGGATATTTTAGAGTCAAACTCATATTAGAAACTTGGCCTACATTTGTTCAGCATTTTAAAAATATGTCAATACACATGCTACCTTTCAGAAGAAATTTACTTATCATAATTTAAGAAACTACTCTAGATTCACATTGGTTACTATCACATTTAAATCTGGCCTTTTTCATTCCTCATGTTTGTATCTCTTACAGGTTTTCTGTGTAATTAAACACTAGGCCTGGAGTCAGGAAGACTTCAGTTCAAATCCAGCCTCAGGCACTTGCTAACTATGTGACCCTGGGCAAGACATTTAACCTCTATCTGTCTCAGTTTCTTCAACTGTAAAATGGGAATAATAATAGTGGGTTGTTGTGAGGATTATCAAGTGAGATACTATTTGTAAAATGCTTAGCACAGTGCCTGGCACAAAGGAAATGCTTAATAAAGAAATGTTTATTCCCTTATTTCCTTCCCCATTCAACAGTTTTAAAAAAGGAATTGACTTGGGAGCAGGAGAAAGAAGTTCCACAACGCATTGATAGGCATTGAGGAACACCTCAAGTTAATCCAGCTGAGCAAAGCTCCCTTGCTTGAGTTGCCCGTCTTGGGCAACATTGACCAAGCACCAGGAGCTCCTCCTGGCCGCTTTGTACTCCAACATCCAGGAAGTGATGGCAATATCCTGAATCTTTAGACCCTGAGTCAACCAAGTTGACTCAAGGATAATCTAAATCATTTTAAAAGGAAAATTAGCCTAACTTCCATATAGAGATGGATTAGGGCATTGTTCTGACCACACAGAGGTAGGACTTGGACTTAGATCTTCATGAGTCTGAAACCAACTCTCCTTCTACTATGCAACATTACCTTGCCTCCCTAATAACTTTTTTCTTAATCAAACAATTAACAAGCATTAATTATTTATCCTCTTTGTGCAAGATACTATGCTAGGCACTGGGATTGCAAAACGGAAAAAAAACTTAACCTTGCCAACAAAGATCTGTATAGTCAAAGCTGTTTTTTCCAGTAGCAATGCATGGCTGTGAGAGTTTGACTACAAGAAAGTTTGAGTGCCACAGAAATGACTCTTTCAAATTATGGTGCTGGATAAGACTTCTGGGAGTCCTTTGTACAGGAAGGAGATCAAATCAGTCAGTACTTAAAGAAATTAATTCAGACTGTTCACTGGAAGGTCAAATACTGAAGCTGAAGCAGAAATACTCTGGTCTCATAATGAGAAAATAGGACTCACTGGAAAATACCCTGATGTTGGGAGAGATTGAAAGCAAAAGGAAAAGGAGACATGAGAGGATGAGATGGATAGACAGTGTAATGGAAACAATAGGCATAAATTTGGACAGACTTTGAGAGATAGTGAAGGATAGAAGGACCTGGCACGCTATGGTCCATGGATATGACTGAACAACAACAAATTTTATATCCTGAAATTTTACTGAAGTTGTTAATTACTTCAACTCCTTTTTTAAACTGATTCTCTAGGATTATCTAAGTATGCCACTATATCATCTGTAAAGAGTGACAGTTTTGTTTCTTCATTGCCCATTCTAATACCTTCTTATTGCTATAATTACTATAGCTAGTATTTCTGGTATAATATTGAATAATAGTGGTGATAATGGACATCCTTGTAACATCCCTGATCTTATTGGAAAGCTTCTAGCTTATCCCCATTATAGTAAAATTTGCTGATGGTTTTAGATAGATACTACTTCTCATTTTAAGGAAAGCTCCATTTATTCCTATGCTTTCTAAAGTTTTTAATATGAATGAGTATTATATTTTATTAAAAGCTTTTTCTACATCGATTGAGATAATCACATGATTTTTGTTGTTTTTGTTACTGATGTGGTCAATTATACTCATGTTTTCCTAATACTGAATCAGCCCTGCATTCCTGCTATAAATCCCACCTGCTCATAGTATATGATTTTTTTATCTGCATTCTAAATGCAATCAAACCTCCCAAAGCTCCCATTATAGGCTCACCTCTATAGACATTTTCTGCCTCTGATTTTTAGGACTTACCCCATGGATTCCCCCTTTCCATTGTGCCTTACCTCCAGAACTACACCAGTTATTGGAAGTGTCAGAGGAGATACTACCTCATGGTGAGACCCCTTCCACACTACTAATCTATACCCTCTCTTATTAACTTTTTTCCTGTTTTCCTGGAAATTTTCTCACTATTTCCATGTTTTTCCACCCCCTAGGTTCCAGTTGCTCCCAGAAGTTCCAACTTCCCCCCCTTCCAGGACAACTAAACTTTTCAGGTACTAAGTTCCCCAGCCTGATCCAGTGTAAGATCCTTATCTTCCTTCACCAGTGGCATCCTCTCCCACCTCCAAAGTAAGGTCTTCTTTATCCATTCTCCTTTTCAATATTTTACCCTTCCTTCTCATTCACTCCCCTGAAAGCCCTTCTCTTTCTGAGACCACAGGGGCCACCTTTCCCTCATTGCTAGCCCTTGATTTGACGCCTCATTCCAGAAGTCAGTGGGATAATACTCTGATTACATTAAAAATTACAATAAAAAGATAAGAAACAGAACTAAACTAGAGTTTTGATCCTATGTGACGGAAAGGCATGCTCTCCATGATGTCTACTCTAACAGAGTATCAACTTCAATGTATTCTGAATTGATTATGAATATTTTCAAGAAGGATTTTACCTTGATTAAGAAATATAAGAAATGGAATTTTTAACTCATTGAAGACATTTGGGTAAATGAGTTGTTAGGAACTACTATGGAATTGTTAATAAATTTTATTTAGTTACCAAGGCTATTCAACTCATTAGCAAAGACATTTGCTGAAATGTAAGTGTGCAACCCATAAAATAGATATTTTGTGGTCTTTCAAATGAATTGTGAAGTTTAGAGTTTCGCTCTTCCTTAAGTTTTTTATTACCAAGGATCTTTGCCAGAAGACTAAATATTAGTTTTCTTCAAGTCCCTATGTCCTTATCAAAGCTGTATTATTCTGGTTGTGGCTACATAAACTTTTATCCACAAATAATTATAAAATTCAACCAGTTGCAAGAATTCATTCAAAGAAGTTTTTAGTGTAATAACAATATCTAGATGTAAAAAGCATAAAGGTCTATTATTATATTAGACAAATCAAGCAAGGACAGAAATAAAAAATTTAAGAGAGGAGCAGGAAGGTGGTGTAGTGGATAGAGCACTGGCCCTGGAATCAGGAGGACGCGAGTTCAAATTCAGCCTCAGACACATAATACTTCCTAGCTATATGACTCTGGGCAAGTCACTTAACCCCAATTGCCTCACTAAAAAAATAAAAATAAAATAAAAAAATTTTATTATATTAAAAAAAAATTTAAGAGATCCTGGTGACTGAACTTGAAGGCAAACCTAAGCCTATCATTTGAAAAGGGTTGTTTTTTTAAGTTTTTTTTAAAAGAAAAATAAATCATTTCTATGTCTAGCATAAAATACTAAAAATGAATTTTGTTTTATAACAAAAGGAGTTTAAATATTTTTAGACATAGACATGGGTCTAGTTCCATCTGTGCCACTAATTAAACTGTGTAATCTCAGGCAAATGACCTTAACCTTTCTCTTTCCTAATCAATGAAATGTGAGGGTTGAACTAAAAGATCTTTAAGACACCTCACAGCTCAAAAACTCCATGTGTTCTAAATACTAATGACCTAATGCTAAGCCCAGACTCCAAAATGTATTTCAAAATATTCCAATTTTTCTAGGAATATTTCGTGTAGAAGATAAAGTTTACTTTAAAAAAAGAATTGTCAATATTTTCTAAAACGGGCCATAAAAATAACAGAGGCATCCATTTGATCCTCATGAGTATACTTTATTTGTCCTTGAAAAAAAATCCAATGTACCTTTCAGAATGATTTATTATGTCTTATTGTTATAGTGTTCAATATTGTTCAATAGTGAACTCCTGTACTGATTACCACTCTCCACTCGGCTTTCGTTCTATCATGTGCTTTTATTTACCTCCTGAGGCAAAAACATTTTAATTGGTTTAGAGAAGCTTGAACTCTCTTTTATCAATGACAGATTTCATCAAAATGGAACTAAGCCAGAAGCTGGAGTCCCAGGGCTGAAGAACTATGATTTGGTTTGAGTTTCCAAAGCTTAAAAGACTAAACTTTTTGCAGTATATGACAAGCAGCAAGTTTTTTTTAAAGGAAATATATTTATATTTGACTGCATTTTTTCTTGGAACCTTCTATGTGTCTACACCTTCTAGTTGAATTTCTGCAAAAATAAAATTTAGTATGGCAAAGCAAAATGGCTACCAATTTGGTAACTGATAAAAGTGATAAATCCACTAATTATCATATAAGATATGGAGCTGAAAGGGAACTATGAGGTCATCCAATTAAGTCCCCTCAGATAAATTGAAGCACAGAGAGGTTAAGTGATTTGTCCAAGGTTACACAGTAAGTAGTACTGTTAATATTTGAATCCAGATCCTCCAACTGGAGACTACTCCTCTATATCACAGTACTGGCCCCCTACTCTTTTCCTATTTTGTTTTCTCAACAGGCTGCTTGCCAAATTATCCACCCATTAAGTTTATAGAGCACTGCAGTCAATTCTGGAATAATTTACAGTTACAGTAAAGCCTGCTAAATGCATAAACTCTTACACAAATGGTGTATTATTTTAATAGGTCTGTTCTTCAAGTATTCATTTCACAGTGTTCCATTATTTATGAACAATAGTACTAGGAATAATTGGTTTGTTGCACAGCAAATGTACTTATTTAATAGATTTAAACCCCATCTAGATTATACAGTACTTCAAAAAAAAACGTGAAATGTACTTTGCATCAGGCTAAATTTTAATCATAATATGATAATAAATTCACACTAATAGCAATAATAGACAGCTACTTGGTTGTCACTTGTATTGAGCAAGGTTACAAAAATATCTGTAGAAGAGAATCAAAAGCCATTGGTGATAAAATTTGGTAGAGGGGAAAAGAGGAGAGAGAACCTTCTCACCTCTTAGAGAGGCAGTACTTCTGATTAAATGCTAATTGAAGTCAATAAGGGGAAGCAAAGGGAGAAAGGAAGGAAAAAGTATTTATTAAGAACCTACTATGTGCCAGGCATTGTGCTAAGCACTTTAAAAATATTGATCCTCACAACAACCCTGGAAGGTAGGTGCTATTATCATCCCCATTTTAGCTGAGGAAACTAAGGCAAAGATTAAGTGACTTGCCCAGGGTCACACAGTAGTAAGTGTCTGAGTCTGCATTTGAACTTGGATCTTCACAGCTCCAGGCCCAGTACTCAATTACACAGAAAACCTGTTTGAGATGCATACATGAGGGATAAAAAAGGGTTGAGTTTAAAGCAATAATAGCTAATGTAAATCTAGAGTAGTTTCTTAAATTTTGATCGGGAAATTTCTTCTGAAAGGTAGTGTGCATTTTTTAAATAACAAAAAAATACTGACCAAATATTGACAGTACTAGAAATGATTATATTCTGCAATGTGGTGTAGTATAAGGAGCAGACTTGAAGTCAGAAGGCTTGAATCCAAATTCTGGCTCTGACAATTACTAGCTAGTTCACAGCAGAAGCAGGATTAGAACCTAGATTTTCTAAATTTCTGGTCTGCAACCTTTCAGAGCTGAAACCTTCCTGATCTAGTGCAAAGGCAATGCTTGACTTGTATGAAGAATAAGAGAGCTGAAAATGCTCCTTACTCCTTAAACTTTCCCATCCAGCCTTTCCCATCCATACTTTAAGAAATTCCACAGGTAGAAATTTAGCCCTTTGGATTAGCAAACATCACTTTTAAAAATTAAAATTTTATTGGGAGATTAAGCTAGCTATCAGTCAACCATACCCACTCTGGCTCCTAACTCCACTCTATCAGCTGAGATTCTTATCTTATACTTCACTGGAAAACAGGACACCATTCACCAAAAGCTCCCTTTTCTTCCCTCCTCCTCATCTCGTATCGTGCAATCATTGCCCACCACTATCCACTCCTTCACCCTTGTGTCTCACGGAGAAACAGTCCTTCTACTTGCTAAGGCAATCCCATCTACTTAGATCCTGGATCCTATCCCACCCCATGTTCTCCAGCAGATTGCCTCTTCTATAGTAGCCACTCTGTCTATAATTTTCAATCTCTTCCTATCTACTACTTCCCTACTGCTTATAAAAACACCTATGTCTTCGCCATCCTTAAAAACCTTCACTTGACTGCTCAATTGGTCTTATCTGAGCCCAATTTTCTTCAAGTTTCAGGAGGAACTCTATTCCTGAGTCTTTGTTTCTGTCTTTTTTTCTGTTTCTTTGGGCAAGCCTGACTCTTGGCTCTGAGTTAAGAGGGTCTCCATGTGCGAATTGACCCCCCTTTATCTCAAGATGAAAAAACAAATCACATATATACCACAAATAGGCAATACATATTCTTTCCATAGTCATCAAAAAATCATAGGACAGTCCCTGGGACATTGTAGCAACTTAATCAGTGCTTGTTAATTGACTGAATAAATCAACAAGAGATTAATGAAATTATTACTGAGCTATGATGAGGGCATATTAAACTCAGAGGGCATGAATCTGTAGTCTGCTTAATCTATATAGTTTTGCAAACCTTTCTTCTATATACGGGAGAAGATTAAGTAGATGATGGAAGTGTGCTAGGCTTGGTGATTTGTAGGGTGAAAATCAATTGGACATTAGATCCTAAGATAGTGGTAAGCTCAGCAATGAAGTGAATGAGCATGGAGTCCAGATGTGTTAGGGATTGTAGTGCAGCTGGAAGTGACTAAACTTGTACAGTATACCTCATGATCTATTATTCCCAGTGTCTTCTAAATCAATCCAAAATTATAAGACTTGGAATAGAACATTAATTATTTTAAGTCACCAGAGTTCAATTACCATTATAGTATACTTAGGAAGATAGCACTCGGGAGAATCTGATTCAGTAATTTCAGCTGCTTTCTTCTCTAATAACTAATTCTCTAGATAAATAAAGATAGCCCAAGTGTTATTTTAATATAGGGTTTGGCTCTTATCTTGTGAGACCTCCAGCCTTTTCCTTTGTTGGTACAATTTTTAAAGTCACATTTACATAGCACTTTAAGGTTTTCAAAGTATTTTCCATACAATGACCATGTGAAATAGTGAATTATTAATGAATTTTTGAGAAATTGTATTGAAAATATCATAATCCCATTTTATAAGCAAAAAAACTAAGACTCTAGGAGGTTAAACAACTTGCCTATCACACAACTGCATGATTCAACTTAAGAAACATTTATTAAGCTCCTATGATGTTCAAGGAATGTATTATGTCTCAGCGTAAACACAGCCCCTGCCATCAAGGAAACAGTGTTCTAGCTGAATTGGAGAAGGGGAAAACAAAACTCCTGTGTTTAAGTAAATGTATATTAGATACAAAATAATTTCAAGAAGTCAATAGGGAAAGACAACAAATAACTGGGGAAATCAGGAGAAGCTCCATATAGTGGGGCTGAAGTGTGGGCACAAAGCTAGGTATTCTATAAGAAAGGTGAAGAGAGCGTACATTCGAGATATTGGGAACCATATGTGCAAAGACAGGGAGGTAGGAGATGGAATGTCATGTATGGTCATGATCTAGTAGGCTAATTTGTTTGGAATAGATAGACTTTTTATCCTATCAATTATTTAATTTCTTAGGGTCTTTTTTTTTTCCTTTTACCTATTTGCTTATGATATGAAATGTGGTACAAAAAGAACTTTAGAGTCAGTTGAAATCTTCTATCTGATGCTTACAACCTATGTGACCTTGGTCAAATCTCTTAAATCCCCTGGGTCATAGTTTCATTATCTATAAAATAAAGGGGTCACACTAGATGGCCTTTGAGGTCCTTTTCTTTTTTTTTTAGATCTTTTATTACTGAAACTTAAATATACAATAAGAAAAGGAAAAAAACATATTTTAAATTTAAACATTGAAACTCAAACACTCAGGTACTGATCGGTGGATTTTTCCTATTTCTACTTTCCCCTCTTGTTCTAATGCTTCAGGACAATTTTCTTTAATTATTTCTTAAACTATTGTATCAAGATTCTCTTTTTGATCATAGCTTTCAGGGAGTTTGATTATTCTTATGTTTTCTCTTCTTGATCTGTTCTTCAGATCAGTTGTTTTTCTTATGAGATGTTTTACATTCTCTTCTATTTTTTCATTCTTTATATTTTATTATTTCTTGATCTCTTATAACTTCACTGGCTTCCCGTTGCCCAGTTCTGATTTTCAAGGAATCATTTTCTTCCTTAAGATTCTGTATCTCCTTTTCTAAATGGTTGACTTTCTTTGCATAATCTTGTTTTTCTGGGATTGTTCTTATTTTTTTTTAGTTTTTCTTCAATCTCTCTCATTTGGTTTTTAAAGTCTTTCGTAAGTTCTTCTATGAATTATTTTTGAGCAGGTGACCATTTGATGTTACTCTTTGGGGCAGAAGAGGGTTTCGTTGATTCAGTATCCTCCTCTGAAGACAAGACCCAGTCTTCTCTATTCTCATACTAACTCTTTATGGTTGGATTCTTTCTCCTTTGCCTGTGCATTTTTTCACTTGTAGTAGCTTGGTTTTTATAAACACCTCTAGTCCTGGGGCCTAGGGGATGGTGTCTCTTTCTCCAGATCCTCCTTCAGTTCTCCCCTCTGGCCTGGAACTGGAACCAAGACCTCCAGCCTCCTCAAAGTGCCCACAGCCAGTGGTGTCCCCTGCTTCTGCACTCAAGAGGCATGTGCTGGTGTTTTCTCATCCCCAATGCATCTCCAGAGCACATCTGGGTCTGGCATTCCTTGTCAGCAGAGGTTCCTTCTATCTTCCCCAGGCTCAGACACCTAATACCCCTCACTGTCCTGGAGATAAAAGTTCCTGCAGTTGAGGTGGAGGCAGCCTCCCAACCCAGCTAATTCCAGGGCTTGCCACTTGTTGCTCAAGCAAACTAGGACCTAGCCTGGAGGTGTTTACTCTTCACAGGGACCAAACCTCATCCTGGGACTTTTCTTCTCTGATTTTCCCAGGAGGACCCCTGTTCTGCCCCTACTCGTATTTATTTTTACTGCTCTATGTTCACCCTGAGGCACTACTTCATCTCTTTTGTGGGGGAAAACCTTGAGAGTTTAGAATTTTCTGACCTACTCCGCCATCTTCCCAGAGTCCTCTCCTTGAAGTCCTTTTCAACTCTAGATCTATTTAAAAAATTCTCCAAAGATAAAAAAGATGATATTTTAAAATATGTGAACAGAATCCAGGCTGCTTCATGATAACTAATAAATATCTGAAGAAAGGATATTAAGGATTTCCAGGTAATGTGACCAAAATAGAAGAAAGACTAGGTACTTTCCTTAATCCCCATAACATCTCAAACTTCTACAAAATAGGAATTATGCACAAAAAAGAAGCAATTTCAACTATCTCCATGGTCTAGGTAAAAGTGATGAATATTAGAGAAAGCTAATCCCTGACTTCTAAGGTGCTCATTCAGCATCACAAACCCCACCACATACCATCCTCAGGCAGGCCTGTGCAAGCCAACCTTACAACAAAACTCAACTTTTCCCTGTTTTCTGTGCCCCCTCCCCATTCCCAGTGCTATGGAAAATTAAAACACATAAGCTTACTCTGGCTGGGACAGTAGTATCACAGCCCTCTGTGCTACAACAGAGCTCAACCAGAGAATTGAGGACCAGAAGGGACTTAAGTAGGATGCCAGCAAGTTTTATTGTGTAATCTTCCCATAATGATCTGGGAAGAGGGAGTGGCATATATCTGGGGCTAGTTCTGTCCCCAGAACAGTCACTTGAGGGCAGAGACTGAGGCTAGTGAAACATGAAATAACTAATATGGGAGGAGGACAAGACAGTTTTGAGGTCCAGACCCTCAGGAAAACACTATCAAAGGGGAAAAATCTAAAAAAAAAGAGCAATAGAGGAATATAAAATTAAAAGGTCAAAATTACTAAATACCTCAGAAGAAAAAAACTCATTTAAAAATCTTTAACATAAGCAAATAAACCAATAGTGGAGATATTAATAACAGCTGAGAATATGGCCTCCAGATCAGCTAAACAAATCCAGATATCTATGAATAAATATTGTAAAAACAGAGGAAAATGGATCAATACCTGAGGAGGCAGTGGACCCTGTAGATTCCCAAGAAAGCGCAGAACTACAGAGAAATAGGAACTATGAGGCAGAATTTATGGCCTACAAAGCAGAAATAATTTTCAGAACAGAAAAATGTGACTCTACAGTGCCCAGTCTCCCAAAGAAACAAAAGAAAGAATAACTGATTGGCAATGCAAATACCCAGAAGTAAAGAACAATCTGGAAGAATAAAAGCAAAAAAACAATAATTATAAAAGAAAACATGATCTCCATCCACGCAAAACCTACTGATATCAGAAGATAACCTGAGGATTATAGGTCTCCCAGAAGAACACGAGTCAGAAAAACTTAACACACCAATACAATAATGATAATAACAAACTGGCCAAATCTTCTGACCACAGAAAGCAAAGTGCTAACTGAAAGAATCCTCAGACTGCTTCTGGAAAAAATCTTATGCTGCAAACTCCAAGATTCACCCTAGTTACGTTTAAGAATTCCAATAACAAACAACAAATTCTGAAAGCAACCTGTAGGAAGACCTTTAAATATAAAAGAAAGGAAATCCAAATGACACAAGACTAGACATAAGACCCACTAGAAACCACAGTAGAAAATAGAATAATGTGTTCTAAAGAGCAAAGGGACTCAGGACGCAACCCAAGGTAACATATCCTGCAGACTTGAGCCTAATCACTATTTTTTTTAAAAGATAGATGTCCAATTTAAAATGAGCATTCTTAAAAAGAAAACCAGGCTTGGACAAATTAATGCTTTTCAAATACCCCAGACAACAGAAATACAAGAAAGATAAACAAACACAGCAACCAAGCGCAATAACAACAACAAATGATAGAGAGATCATTAAGAGATTTAAAAAAATAAAATATAGAAGGAGATAAGGGTGGAAGCAGAAGGCAAATAGAAATGATGGCTGGAGAAATAGGCCTAAAAATTGGGGACTAAACTTTCCAGCAGCCCATCCAAAGGTTGATAAATGTTTTTGTGGGACTACGTTACAGAACAGAAGGGCACATTAAAGTGGAAAGGAAAAGAAGAAGACAGAGGGAAACATGTGATATACCTATATCAAGTCAAAGGTTAACAATGAATAATAGCTAGCATTTATGTAGTGCTTGAAGTTTTGGAAATGTTTTGTATCCATTATCTTATTTGATCCTCACAACAATCCTATT
Source organism: Vombatus ursinus (assembly GCF_900497805.2). Taxonomy (NCBI): domain Eukaryota; kingdom Metazoa; phylum Chordata; class Mammalia; order Diprotodontia; family Vombatidae; genus Vombatus; species Vombatus ursinus. The sequence goes on along the minus strand of NW_020945237.1, from coordinate 7,535,263 downwards.
GAGGTAGGTGCTATTATTATCTGCCCATTTTACAGATGAGAAAATTGAGACTGAGAGAAGTTAAATGACTTGCCAAGGGTCACATATGCCACAACTACCACTCCAAGATAATTTAAAATATGGTTTAGTTGGTACCATATGTTTTATAGACAACCTTACAAGAATTCAACTTTCATGTAGATCAAGGTACACTTGTCCTAAATCACAGTCAATATCCATGAAAAACAGAATTTCCATTTGTAGAAGTTCATGGAAAACTTAGTTTCTAGTGGGTTAATTTCCTTTAGTCATATTTTTATGACATGCAGCTTAATGCCCCTCAGCTGGAAAATTGATACTATTTCATATGAGAATGGAACCCATGTTGCCTGATGATAATTAAGAAACATGAGAAAACAAGCAGCAAAAACATAATTGAACATTATATGTAAATACATGTGGCTAGTCTGCTGTGCATGACTAGTAGGCTTCTCTATGTAGCTCAAAGAGCTGGGTGTGCTAGCACCTGTTTCTAAGAAATAACCTACTTAGACTTTTCATAATCAAATGAAGCTATGTGTGTACAGGAAGCCAACACATAAGAGTGATAAACAAATCAAGTTGGAATTAGATCCTTGGCCCCAAAAAGAAGGCTTATAAAAGTTAGGTTTAAGAAAATTAAAATACATTATTTAGAAAAATGTAATGCTGAGAAACATAATCCAAAAATAATGGCACCAGTGTGAATAGGAACATCTTCCCTATCTCCAGGAAGTGTATATTCTATCCAAGATTTCACTTTCAATTGCAGAATAAAAAGAACCTTTGGCTCAATAAACACTAGAAACAGATTTCAGTCACAAACAAGGGCACTCAGAAGCCAGAGATAGCTAAGAATAAGACCATATGGTTACTATTTTATGGCTAGACATATTAAAAGTTAGCATAGATGATGCATGTGGCACAAAGATTGTGATTTGGTGACATCTAGCTGAGCATGACCCTTATTGGCTTAACCTATGGATTCCTTCATCACAGGGCACTATGAGTAAGAGTGGCCAAAGGGGAATTGGAGCAACAGGCTCCACTATTACTACAAACTTTGTACTTGGTAATGCTCTTGGAAAGGCTTTTTATTAGAGGTCTCTCCTCGCAAATACATACATAGTCCAGGCCTAGATCTAGACAAAGAGATGATACTGATTTACTGTATTCCTCCCCAGCCACCCACTCTAATCTATAGGTCCAAAAGACTAAGCCTCTCAGCTTCTCCCCTAAATAGTACTTTATGAACATGAGCAGAGGTTTATTGTACTCCTAGCAACAGACTATATCTGTTCTCCAGGAACCAGTCTAACCAAGGATGGACAGGCTTATCAACACACCAGGATGTCCATTTGGTGATGAGCTCTTCAGCCACAGCAATTCATAAAACCAAGAAAAATACAAAGTGGCCCTTAGTCCTCTAAAGCCCGTTTTTGCTTCATCAGAGTGGCTGGAAAGAGGAAAACAGGCAATAAGAATTATACAATTTCTTAACATTGTTGTGGGTCAGCCCTAGCTCAGGTCAACTCTCTGATAGTTTAGGTCCAATAAAAGGAAATTATATACTTGTATGTCACTTACCATGTGACTTAGCCATAGCAAGAGAAGGACATTCAACAAGGATATGAAAAAAGGACACAGAATATTGGTTCAACTGAGCACAGCTCCCTCCACTCTGAATTGCTCATGTTTGTAGACCAGCCACATATCAGAATGGGGCTGGAGTTCCTTGTGGCATTTTGTGCTCAGAAAAGAAAGTGACATCATTGGTCTGAGCCTAAAAAAATTAAATCTCCAGGATAGTTTCAGTACCTTTTAAGAAGAAGAACTAGGTGAAGCATGTTAAATATTCCTCCTACCACAAACATCTATAAACCATAACTTAGCTACTGGTGCTTTAAATATGAGATCTTTGTCCAATGACCAACAAGTAGATGGATATATCACTGGAGGAAACGGATCACATCACTCGATATTCTCACTATAAATGAAACTAGAGCTGATGACAAAAGGGATGGAGAGCCTGGTGTTCTATTAACATCCTCCAAATATTAAAGAACCCAGAGGAAGGCCCACCACATGTTGAGTAGAGAACCTGTGAAGGATTTAAAGCAGAATATAGACAAGATGAGTAGGAAGGTATGGGTTATAATATGCACCACTGGAGGGAGTATTCACACCGATGAGATCAAAGATTTGTCCAAGTATTGAAGTACTATTATGTGGTAGAACCCCACCATAAATCCTTTCATAAAAAATTCTTTGAGTATAAATTATCACCCACCAAGCTGGCTCACTTTATGTAGTCAAACTTTTGTCTTAAAATGAGGCATGCTAATGGTCATAGGTACATGGGGTAGTGGTACAGGACTGGGTTTCATCAGACTTGCCAGTATTTTGTGAGTGAGTTACGAATAAGGAGAAAGAAGGTGGTCAGGCAGTGGGTAAGGAAAAAGACAAGACTTCCTAACACTTTCTTCAGCAGAGATTCTCAAATTTTCTCAGTTCACAAAGCACTTAGTGTCTCAGCAATTTTTTTCATGGCACCCTTAGCCCAAAAGAAATACCCAATAGTTCAGTTTATTAAATAGTTAGGTCAAAAATTTCCAATATCCCATGGTGCCACTGTGAGTTCAGCATAGTACGCAGTTTGGAAATTGCAATTCTATGGCCATCAGGGCAGCCCCACAACACCAAAAGATCTAGGCCTCCTATTGTGCTTTCTACAATTTACTTTCCAGGATGTCCAGTTTCCTATAACCAAAGACATATAGATCTCATACCATTATGAAGGATCATTAGGAAACATCTGACCTTTTGCAGGGTTCAGGCATCTTCTTCAGCATTTATTCCTCTGAGTCTCATTATTGTCAATGGTCCCCAGGCTTTGTTGCAATATCCTGGCAACTGCACCTCCCATTTTGGCAGAGGCTGGATTTTTGTCCCATACTTGGAGCTCTCTACATCCCCAAAATCACCTGCCCTGGGCTGCCAGCTATATAATTTATTCATATGGCTGAGCTCTTTTCCTTCGTTCCCCTGTGGTTGCAAATTGAACTCCAAAGGTACCAAATATTCATTTCAAGTACAGTGCCATTTTGCCTAAGGCCACTCTTGTCCAATACGATAGAGGTACTTTTATGAAATGAGGAAGAATTGACACTAATGCCTTTCAAAGATGATACAATGAGAAATGTATGATGAAATAGTTGAGGATATACCTTCGATCTTGTGCCTTATAACCGTACTGAATGGAGCACCAGTCTCATATTGGGGTTCAGGATCCATGTACATGGTATTTTATCCTTAGTCCACTTGGGGGAGCTATAACTACCAGACAAATTCTCAGACTAACACTTAATTCCAAATAGGTGGGGATGCTTGGCATTACATCTGTCTCCAAGGAGCTCTATGACTAGGGAGACAGAGTTTGGTTTCTAGGAAAAGGGAATTGATAGAGGGTCCTATGACTGCTAGAAACTTCGGGGGATTCTAAAGGGAGAACAACCAGAATTCCTCTGAAATTCCATCACCTGCAATGGGATTTGGGCAGCTTTTGGATTCATTTCTTCTAGTTAGTAGAGGCTGCTAGTTGTGTATGCCAGTGGCATCAAACTCAAATAGAAAGGGAGCCACTAATTTGTACTTAACAATATCTGTGGGACACATTGACTAAGAAAACTACATATTAATATTATCTATGTTTTATTGTATTTTAAAATTTTATTTTGTTAAGTATTCCCCAATTTCATTTTAATCTGGCGTGAGACTCCCTCAGGGAGTGTTGCAGAGAGTGTTTGGCAGTTCAGGTACATGCCATACTGCCCCTTGTCATGTATCAACAAAAGGATGAACTAGATTTTGTGCATTATTTTCAAAAAACATTAGTTATATTTACACCACCCTTTTGGAGGATTTACTACTTCCATTATATAGGAAATGAGGGTATTACAAAGTTGTTGTCTCTAAGGCTTCTATCTCTTAATAACATATGATTTGATCCATGAGGTTTCTTCTCTATCAGTGCAGATGGCCACCCCTCCACAGAAAACAGATGTGAAGACTGTCTGAGGTTTCTACTATAGATACTAGGGCCTCAAAGCCTCTCACCTAGAAATATGGATACTCACTCACACTCTGGGATAGCTCACTTTCTTCAACCTGTTCTTAACCCTTGTAGGTCTAAATTTTCATAGAAGAAAAACTGCCAGACAGCTATAGTCAAATTTTCTCAGGCTCCTGGGAGTAACCCCGTTTTGAGGTAGAGAGGGGAAGGGGTATATTCTCCCTATTCACTGTCTTAGCTCTTGAGCACCCACTGATGTATTTCTATTTATATGTCAGTCACTCATAATAATGACACTTTTAAATCTTAAACATAACAATTTTATAAGTAATAGGGTAAAAGAAATAATAATAACATCACATGTAATCATATATTAAGCAAATGCAAGAATAAAAAAAAAATATGACAATCTACACATAAAACCGGTCACATTTTCCTGCCAATACACTCAGTTTCTGTGAGGGAATGTGGGCAAACTCTTATTGTCCTTCAGCATAACTGTTTTCCTTTGTCATTCTATCATTTTTATTTTATGCATTTTAAAAATATTATTCTGAGAAAGGGTCCACCTACTTCACCTGACTACCAAAGGGGTACTGGGACAAAAAAAAAATCAAGAACCCTTATATGCTCTTCATTGTTTATTTGTTTGTTTTTTCTTAATAATTTTTCAGGAACAAAAATATGTTGAAGCAAAGCATATGATGACTTAAATATATCTGCCCTATGTTTATTGCTTTTTAGTAAATTTTAGTAAAAGATAAGAACACCATCTTATACAGCTGTATAAGAAAAAATATAAAGAAAAGATGTGCAGCATATTTTTTTGCTTGAAAAAGCTTAGCCCAGAAGTCAGCAAATCCAGCCTGCTGCCTATTTTTTATATCCCATGAGCCAAGAATGGTTTTTACATTTTTAAATATAGTTTTATTTTATTAAAAAGCCATTCTTAGCTCATGAGTCACACAAAAACAAGTGGTGAGCTGGCTTTGGCCCAGAGGCTGTAGATTGCAACCCATGGTTTAGCCTAAAGCTCATTAAGGACCTTAACAAATATACCATGATCAGTATATTCACAAATGAGTACAATTTGGGGATAAAATATAATATCTGACCCCCTTAACAAGTCTTACTCTATATTGCCACATGATACCTTATCTTCTGTATCTTTTACACATTGTCCAATATTTTCTTATAGATTGATTTAAAGATAAGTGTCTTCTGTTATGTGTAGCTGCTTCTCCTGTTTGAAGGCTACCTGGCTAGTTAGTCAGAAGATAGAACTGAGTTTACCTCTCAATGCAAATGGCGTTTTAAAAAACATTCATTTGCTATGTCAAAGTGTCAATTTCAGGTAAGCTTCAAACATATGCTTGATTTATGTGGCATGATAAAAATCAATGGGTACAAAATCTCCCACTTTAGAATTTATTCAGACATCAATATCCTTTTTAGCTGGCTATGTGAAAACTGTTATCTATTTAAACTCAATAAAGAGCTCAAAGGGAACACGCATGTACAGGACTAAAGCAACATTTGCTCATAATGAAATTGTAGAGGAGGGTAGGAACACAATATGTCAGGGAAGAGACTGCATGTTCTAGGTATTACATCATGAACTTGGTAGACGAATCTAATCACATATTTCAGAGTGATACAATGTGGAAGCATTTTGGTGCTTGAGAAATAGGTTTCCTTTATTTTCATTAAAAAAAAATGGCTTTTCATCAGATCAATTGTTTTTTGTTTTCCAGCATGAAATATACCATTAGTACAAACATGGTACTGAATACTATAAAAAATGCACCTCCAGTGAGAAGACAATGCAGTCTGTGATACACTTTACTGTCATTCAGCCTAATAGAGTAACATTGAAGGTTTCACAGGCTCATCCATTTCTTGTCACCCAATGAAGGCCAGGATTCCTTTCAATTGAATTTTATAGGATGAATGTGAGGCAGTTTTTATTGTACTTCAATTCAATTCAATTCAACAAACCTTTGTAAGTGCTTACTACGTGCCAGGCACTACGCTACGCTCTAGAGATAGAAAAGCAAAAATAAAATAGTCCTATCCTCGAGAAGTTTATATTCTCCCTTACTTTGGTTATTCATTAATTTGCATTATTTTATAACTATATATGCTCTGCAGAAGATGAAAGCTCTTTCTAGTCCTATATCATGTGTGACCCTCTAAAACATCCTCATTATATATAAATACATATGTGTGTACATGTATGCGTGTATAAAATGCTTTAGAGAGGTGATATCAAACTCAAATAGAAATGGGGGCCACTAATCTGTCTGACTTAATTTTAAAATGCAATAGGTTCTATGTTTTATCGTATTATTATTTTGTTAAATATTTCCCAAACACAGTTTAATCTTTTTAATGCTGCTTTCAGAAGTGTTGTGGGCCATATGTAGCCTGCAGGCTGCATGTATGAGACCTCTGTTTTAGAGGATCATAGTATGTGGTGTGTATGCACATATGTACAAATATATATATATGTAACCTATATGTATTTATATACATATGTATGTATATAATACATGTACAAGGTGTCTCAAAAGGCTTAATACAGGTTTAGGCCCTAACCTGAAATAGCTTAAAATCACCTTTTTAAAGAAGCCTTAAATAGTTTTGAATAATTCAGTTTTAATAGCTTAAAACTTAACTAAGCTTTTTAGAACACCTTGTATATATTTGTTATCAAAAATCTATGAAAATAGCACCTTAGTTTTTTGTTACATTTCCTCTAAGACAATATGTGAGGCAGCATGTTTGTTATTAGCAAATACTAGAGTTCTAGACCTGGATTCAGGAGAGGCCCAGGTAAGAAACAAAAATAAATACCTCTGATAATTCAAGCTATGTGACCATGGAGCAATCATTTTAACTTCTGGGACTTTCCTCATCTGTAAAATAGGGAGAGTAATCTCAGTAGTACCCACCTTACAAGGTTGTTGTGAGAAAAGCATTTTGAAAACTGTATGTGTCTTTTCTTCAATGGGATAGGTCTTCCCTCCTTTAGGGCATATCTCTCAATCTGTGACCATATCATCCACACTTTCTTAACCCATGCAGTTCTCATCCTTGTTCTCTCATACACCGTCCACATAAATATACTCAGAGTAATGGTCAGTTTTATTATCATTAATACCCATTTGGGCTGTGAGATGATAGAAATAATAGAAAACATTTTTAAATTTCTAAAAAAAACTAAAACAACTCACTTAAATCCTTTGTTACACTCTACTCTGGGTGCAGCTGATTGCTTAAGAGACAAATATAGAGACTAACATTTATCTGTAACTAAAATTTCTTACTATACTTATTAGAGCTGCATGGAACCTTAGAAACATCACATAGTCCAACCCCCTCACTTACAGGTAGGGAAACTGAGGACCAAAGAGGTTAAATCATCCAGTCAAAGTAAGGTCCTTAAAGCAGAGGCTATTTCATTTTTCCTTTTTCTCCCCACTGCCCAACACAATGCTTGAACATAATTGGCTCTTTAAAATGTTCATTGAATTTTGTTGCCAAAGTCACCTGGGTAGCAGCTTAAAAGGTCAGGATCTAAACTGAGGCAATCTGATCTCATACAATAATAGCTAGAATTGACAGCACTTTGGGGTTTGCAAAGAGCTTCACAAACATTATCTCATTTTATCTTTACACCAACCCCTGTGCTATTATTATCCTCATTTTCCTGATGATGAAACTTAGGTCAAGAGGGTAAAATGACTTGACTAGGGTCACACAGCTAGGAAGTATCTAAGGCCAGATTTGGACTCAGGTCTTCCTGATTCCAGGTACAATTCTCTATATACTGCATCACCACGCTGCCTTTACATCCAGTACTCCTTCTACCATGAAAAGAGAGGACATGCTTAGAAAGGAACTGATGTTACTACAGGAAAATTATAATAACACATTTGTGTAACACTTTAATATTCCTCAAAACAATCCCAAGAATTTGGGGTTGTGAGTTATTATTAGCCCCCTTTGCTGTTGAGGAAACTGAGGCTCAAAGGAGTCAAGTGACTTGCCCGTGGCCACACAGACAGTCAGCATCAATGGTGAGATGAGCCGGGTCTCTCCTGGCTTCAAGTTCAGTCCTTATTAGACTGGACTTTTAAATATTATTCAAACAAGTACAGTGTGACAATGCAGAATGACTCTTGAGAGTTTGCTATTGTTCTGCCATCTGTGACCAAAAGTCTCTTCAGAATTCTTCCAAATTTATTGCCCAAAGTTATGTCTATGATAGGAAAGGAGAAGAAAAATTTGGCACTCTTCCACTAAGAGAACATCTGCATTCATTTTAAGAAAGGAAGAGCCAGCTCCTTGATTTTAATATTAAAAATGTTTTAAATGGCCATAATGCAGAAATGCAGGTATCTATTATTCTAACATAAGACTATAGGAAGCATGAATTGAGGGTAATAGTGCCAAGATTGGTTGGAACAACATGTGTTCCTGTAAAATCCTGTTTAGTTTTATTTTGTTTTGTTTTTGAAGAAAGGAGTTTGGAAGATTTGTATAGTGAATCAAGTACAAATGTTGGACTTAGCACTCACATTTTCAGAATTGGGTTAGTTGAAACCACAGCAGAACTTTTAAGGTAACCAGTTGCCTCAGTAGGACCTCACTTCCCTCCATACTAACAATGCATTCTGTCTGACTCTGGTTGTAATGAGATTAAAATGAATGCTGCCCTGAGATATGCAACTGGCAGCTGGGGTAGGGGTGGGAGAGTGTGGTGGTCAGTGGCTTTCAGATATTTTTAGAGAATCAATCAATCATTCTAAAGGATTTATGCAGCATCTACGATGTGCCAGTGACCATGTTGGGCACTGGCAATAAAAAGACATAAATGAAATGATCATTGCCTTCAAGAACTTTATATTATATAGAGAGAAACAACACATACATATTTAAGAATAATCAAAATAAATACAAAGTAATTTGTGGGGGAATTAGAAAAGACTTTCTGTAGATCATTGCTTTTTAGTTAAGATTTGAAGGGAATTATGGATTCTAAGACATGGAGATGAGGATGGAGAGCATTCCACGTATATGGGAGAGTCAGTTGAAAGAAACAGAGATGGGAGAAGGAGCTTGGTATGTGAAGGGCAGCAAGAAGGCCAATATGACTGGACAAAAGAGCATGTGAAGGGGAGTAATGTATAAAAAGGCTAAAAAGGTAGGATGGAATTAGGTTATGAAGAGCTTTAAATGCCCACCAGGGGCATTTCTATTTGTTTCTGGAGGCAATTGGGTGGTCCTGGAGTTTATTCATCCCTGGAGTAGTCTGATCGGAGCAAAAAGTAGCAAAATTTTGCTACATCTAGTCTAGCATGTAAGTGTACGAGCTAAGGAAGTTGTTGAAGGAATGAGATGATTTGTGGAGAAATGGCCTTATAAAAATGTTTTGATTAAACACTGACTTTTTTTTTTTTTTACTATTTCTAGTTTTCTAATAATTCAAAGAGGTTACAGTCTGTTATTAAATGCAGAGACATCCTCTACTAACATTTTCCCTCATAAGGTTGTTATAGGCTTGGATAATGGATAATGGATGCAAACTCTGGCAAGCTTCTTCCAAGCTGGAAATATTCAGGGTATGAGCTTGGGGCCCGACTGAATATCTTTCGAACCAAGGCCAGTCTGGCTTGATCCAGAGAGGCCCGTCACCAGGTTAGCTCCAGAGTGATGAGTTCTCCAGTCACAGATACTCTCTCAGATTGTCTGCTACAATCTCAGAAGAGCTGGGATATGTATCTGCCTCAGCAAAGGGAGTGCCTACGCCAAAGAAACTACAGATCCTTGTATTAAGTAAGTACACACACACACACACACACACACACACACATATTTCACAGCCAGTGAACAAAAATAGATGCTTTTTTTCTCAACAATTCATCTATTCTTAACCACAAACCATTATTTGTACTATCCTTTTATAGCTTGTTGGTCCTGGACCAACACATAGCACAGCATGAAGATTCATACTTTTTCCTTGAATTGGCCATGTAATCACATTCTCTTTTAGCTTACATGAGAATATGTGTACTTTTTTTTATTGCATATTGTTCCTTACAATGAAAAAGGATAACTAACTCTCTTAAATAACCTTTAAGTAGTATCTCCTCAAAACGATTATTTTTAAAACTTCAAACTTTCCATCACGAAGTTTTTCTTGCTACTTTTTTGCTCTTGGTTCTAGTCTGTATTTGTTTTTTCCCCTAAATAGAAAACAAACATTTACCACAAAAACACATTAATGAATTCTTAGGTTGCTAATTTAAAAGCAATAGAGTCATAAAATTCAAAGGTAAGACTCCCTTATAACCTCTAATTCGGCTACATGTTAAATATAGGACGAGGCATAAAAACAACATTGTAATAACATCTTTTTGCATATGTGGAAGACCCCAAGTTACAAATAATGTCGGAAAGAGCCATAATTTAATATTTAAGCACTGGAAATATAAATTCTCAAACGCAACTTTTTTGATATTAGAGTTTAGGTTTCTTTTTTATTTTTCCTCTAATACAATGATGAATACAATTTATATTGTTACACCTCCCTCTACTGGCAAGAAGAAAATTTTCAGGTAATTTACAAATAAATAGTAACTTGGATTTCTATGACATGGACTAGTGCATCACCCTACAAGCAGCATTTTGTGTGTGTGTGTGTGTGTGTGTGTGTGTGTTTTAAGATAAAGGTGGTCCATCCTATACTTCTACATTTTTCACTAAAACCAAAAAGCTCATGAAAAACAGGAAATCTTCAGAGAGTTAAGAGGTTCAATTTAAAGAAGGGAAGTATTTATTAAATGCCTACTATGTGCCAAATACTATGCTAAAGCACTGGGCTTTACAAATATTACCTCATTTGATCCTCACAACAATCCTAGAAGGTATCAAAGAAAAAAATAAAAGGTCAACTGTTTAAACAAATTTCATCCAGGTTCAAGTATTTGAAAGTACCATTTCCTTAAAGCTACCATCTTCTTTCTTTTATTAGATTATAAACTACCTAAGAATAGGGATTTTGTAATAAATATTGATTGATTGATTGATTGTCTATTCTTTAAATATGTTCCCAAAACCCCTAGTGCATTGTTATATATTCTACATTTACTGATTTGGGAACTCCCTCCACTGATAGAAGTTGGCAATTCATCTGAGTCTATAGTTTTAGGAAGGTGAATGGGGTACTGAGAAGTTGAGTGATTTGCCTATTGTCATTCTGCCAGTATGAACTTGACCCCAGGTCTTCCTGACCCCAAAGCTGGCTCTCTCTCTCCACTACACCATACTGCTTCATCACTCAGAATACTCTATAAATATATATTCATGGACACATTGTACCTTCTAACTTCTCTCTCTCTCTCTCATTTTGGCTTCATGATCATTATTAAGGATCTTCTGTCTGTGTAATCAACTTCAAATTCCTCTGCCTGGGATTCAGGATTTTCACAACCTAATCAACTCAAACTTATGTTTCACTATTTCCCAGCCCAACATGAACCCCTTCTTTCTTGGCAAGCCAGTTTCCTTATTACTCCTACAAATGCCATACTCCTGGCTGCTTTGACTCATTCAATTCCTCCTCCATGAAATGTCTCTGCCTTCCTCCCTACCGAGTCCTACAGCTTTTTGAGGTCCACTGCAAATCCCCCTGTCAACATAAAGGCCTGTGACTGTAGGACCCTCCAACAGCCTTCTCTTTCTCTAGATTCATACAATATTTATCAGAGACTTTGAGGGAACTGAGAGGCCATTTAGTCCAACCCCCTCATTTCGCAGATGAGGAAAATGAGGCCCAGAGAAGCTAAGAGACTTGGCCAATGCTACAGGAGTACTATCAAAGATAGCTTTGAACCCACATCCATTGGTTCCAGAGTCAGTGCTCTTTCCACTATGCCATATTTCTTCCTGACTCTAGAGAACATCATTTAGACACCTGATCACTGGACCAGGTTGACTGTTCTTAAACTAATTTTAAGTATCCATCTTATCTCTCAAGGTTGCTTGATGGCTTAGCAGATACAGTGCCAGACTTGGATTTAGGAAGACTTGGTTTCTAATCTTGCCTCAGATGTTTATGAACAACGTAACTGAAAAAGTTACATAACTTCTTTGAGTCTTAGATTCCTATCTGTAAAATGAAGGAAATGATGGCATCTACCAGGAGAGCACCAGAATTGTTGTAAGGATCAAAAGAGAGAATGTGGGTAAACTTTAAAACAATAAATACATGCAGCAATTACGACAGTGATGATGATGGTGATGATGCTGACCAGCCCTGCAGGAGTAAAGAGCATTTCTACCACTTGTTTGCATCTAATAATACTTAACACAGTTCTCTGCACACAAGAAATTCTAAATAAATGCTTGTTGGCTCAGCTATTACTCTTCTTCTCATTATTGGCCTTTATCATATTGAAATAGGTTCCCTCCCTTCCTGTGATATTGTCAGCTTCAGAAAAGAGCATCAATTCCTGCAGGCCTCTCAGTTCCTGAAAGTTACTGCTTTAATAAAGCTACCCCTTTGTTTAACAGAAATTCACTGAGAAGGATTCTAATGTGAAAGAATCGGTTAATTAAGTCACAAATCCCCTCCATAGGACAGCCCTCCTGGAATGTTCCAGCTTTAAGGGGTTTATCCTCCCCTCTCAGGCTCAGGAGACTTCCTGCCAGCCCTCCTGCACATGTTATAGCTCTCCCTTTTAGAACTCTAATGCCAGAAAATAGTCAGCATTTTTCTAGGCTCAATATTAACCAGTTGATGTGAAAAGAGTCTTTAATGAAAACAGAAAAGGCAAGCAAAATGACCAGAACAAGCAAGTTGCTCATAATCTTCTTGTGTGAAAGGCAGACAGAGTGATATAATCTAGTCCAATCTAACAAGCATTTATTAGATGCCTACTATGAAGGCATTGAGGACACAAAGACAAACCAACAGTCTCTGCTCTCAAGTAGCTTACATTCTATTAGTCTAGGAGGCTACAACATACAATTGGATATGGTAAAAAGAGCTTTATCTCTTCATTATCTCCAGTTTATCTTGTCTATAGCTTATTTGTACATATCTGTTTTCATGTTGTCTCCCCCATTACATTTTGAGCTCCTTGAAAACAGAGACTTTTCCCTTTCTTTGTAGCCCCAGTATTTAGCAGAGTGCTTGGCACACAACAGGTGCTGAATAAATGACTATTGACTGACTAAGATTCACGCTTGAATCCCACCTAAGACAGCTGCATGCCAATGGCCAATTCATATTAATTCTCTCAGAGCCTCAGTTTCCTCTTTCCTAAAATGAGGATAATAGTACTTATACACCAGGATTGTTGTAAAGGGAAGCATTTTTTAAAAGTATTATATGAATGTATAAAGAACATTGGATCCGAGATCACATCCCACCTTTGACACTTACTAGTTTTGTAACCATGGGCATCGCATAACTTCCCTGGACTTCAGTATCCTTATCAGTAAAATAAGGGAGAAGGGAGTTGGACTAAATGTCTGAGGATCCTATGATATAGTAAGTATCTACTATATGCCAGGCACTGCACAAGGCACTTGGAATAAGTGAATCTTTCCTGTTCCTTATTCCCCAAATAAAATCAGTCATGACCTTCTGTTAATCCTTCTTAGCTATCATATTCTTTTTGTTCTTGTCCTCATCACCTGCCTCTCAAATCCAGAACCATCACAACAATCTCAAAACTGACCTCCTATTACACTAGTCTTCCCTTCTTCCATATGAAGCACTCTGGCCTGAATAATATGCTAAAACATTACTTTCATTATATCAGTCCTCCAGTGGATAGGGCTTTTAATTGTTCCCAAGACAAGCCAAATCAACAAGCACTTCATTAGCTCACTTACTATGTGCCAAGCCCTGAACTAAGAACTGTTTTTATTGTTTGTCCTTTCTTCTCCAAGAGGACCATGACATCAAGGAGGTGATACCAAGATATGCAAGTGAATTGGATTTAAGTGAGGCAGGGCTGTACAAAGTCAACAGCCTCACTTTCTCCTCCAGAGCCATCTGGGTCCAGTGGCAAGATACAGATTGGAAAGGGAAGGGAAGGGAAGAGAAGAAAGAAACAGAAAGAAGGAAGGAAGGGAGGAAGGAAAGAAGGAAGGAAGGAAGGAAGGAAGGAAGGAAGGAAGGAAGGAAGGAAGGAAGGAAGGAAGGAAGGAAGGAGCTGTGTTGCCCAAATGGCCAGTTCCATTTGGGTCCCTAGTGGGGCAGTTTGTACTACTATTCACAGAGGTTGTTGTTTGTACTTCTTTCTCAAAGAGAGCCAATTGTTCAAATCTGGCCTCAGACACTTACTAGCTGTGTGACCATGGGCAAGTCACTTAACTATCTTTGCCTCAGTTTCCTCATCTATAAAATGAGCTGGAGAAGGAAATGGCAAAATACTCCAATATCTTTACCAAGAACATCCCAAGTTGGGTCACAAAGAGTCAAATATGACTGAAAAATTAACAACCGAAAATTATGTCCCTGTACTACTACAGTAATAATTATTTACATGATAAAACATGTAAAATAGACATTTAAAAGGATGAGATATAGATTAAATGATATTTGATCCTAAAGCTAATAGGGAGCTACTAGAATTTTCTGATGAAGAGAGTGACATGGTCAGACCTATACTTTAAGAAAGTTAGTTCAGCAGCTGTGTGAAGGATAGATTGGAAAAAAGGAGTGATATGTGAGGAGACCAATTAGCAGTCTATTGCAATAGTCTAGATGAGAGGCAATGAGGGCCTAAACTAGGGTGGTAACTGTGAATAGAGAAAAGGGGAAAGAATCAAGAGATGTTTTGCCGACAGAAATGAGAACTTTGGCAGCTTATTGGATATCTGAGAGGAAAGAAAATGAGAATTTGAAAATTACACTAAAGCTTTGAACCTAAGTGACCAGAAGGATTATGGTGGTCTTGACAGTAATAAGAAAGTTTGGAATAGGTGGCACTTTTGGAGGATATATAAAATTTGATCATATCCTCAGTGAAGATCACAATCCATCCATGACTGCTCATCCTGTGCTATTCTGCTCTATCCAAAATTTAAAAAAAAAATGAAGGCAGAGTTCTTTTTCCCAGGCCACTGCTCTAGAACTCAGAACTTGCCCTCAGAGGAGCACCTAACATTGCCACATAGTGATCTTCAAGTTAGGGAGTATAGAGGAACATATAGAGGGATTTCCCAGTGGCACCTTTGTAGTTGCTGTGGGTTCTTGTGTGGGTTCCAGGTTATAAGTTCCCCACAGACCCAACAAAGGGTTCAGAAGGTGGGGAAAGTTGGGAGTTTGCAATGTAAAGGGAGTGGGGTGAAGTTAGGGTGTGTTGAGAAGTTAGCATAGCTATAACTGTGTTGAATACATGTTACACTATTGTGGGGAAAGCAGGAGGTAACCCATCTTCTCATTCTCAGATTGGATGATCACATTCCCTTTATACTCATATCACAGCCATTTAGGGTTTAGGCCATAGCCACTACTTTGGAGTCCACTGATCTAAAAATCAAATGTAAATTCCTTGTCTTGATTTGGGCCTAAATTATCTTCCCAAACTTATCCTTCATTGTTTTCCTTTAATAACCCTCCACTCCAATCAGACTGGACTCTCAATGTCCCTAAAAAAAACATATTGCAAGTTTCAGCCTTCTTGACTTTGTTAACACCATTTCCACTATCCAAAATGTTTTTCCCTTTGTTCTGCACATCTCTAAATTCAAATTCTACTGCAAAGTCCAACATAGGTCCCAACCTCTGATGAAGTTTTCTTTATCAGTACAGCCCATGGTGCTGCCTTCCTTCTCTGAGATACAGTACCATTCATAGCACACTTTGTCCTAACCCAAGGGAATCTAAGACCATAGGGGTTAACAAGGAGTGCAGGACAGTTTTTGCCAGTCACCAGAAAACTACCTAAAGCACAGTCTAGATCCCTAACTACAGTTTAGGGATTCCTAACCTTTTTGTGTCATGGATCCTTTGGTAGAGCCAAGTGAAACCTATAGACCACTTTTCAGAATGTTGCTTTTAAATGAATAAAATACGCAGGATTACAAAAAATTATGTTGAAATACAGTTATCAAAATAATTAAAGTTCCAAATTCATAAATCCCATGAAATCTATCTATGGACCCTTTGGGGACCTGTGGATCGCCAGTCAAGAACCTCTGGTCTAGAGGACAAATGTCAGTTTCCCTTTTAGGTGAAGGTAGTGCCTGGCACATAATACATACTTAATACATGCTCTATCATCTATCTCTCTATATATTATCTATCTCTCTACCCATCTACCTATCCTGTCTATCTATCCATCCATCCATCCATCTATCTATCTATCTATCTATCTATCTATCTATCTATCTATCTATC
>NW_020945237.1:7427505-7518739 GCF_900497805.2 Vombatus ursinus | reverse complement strand
ATCTATCTATCTATCTATCTATCTATCTATCTATCTATCTATCTATCTATCTATCTATTTCAGGAATCACATACAAAAGGACTGAGAAAATGCTGGAAGTGGAACTTCAGTGGAACGGAAACAAAGACATTGACAGTTCCAAGAAGCTTAAGGTCTGATAAGGGAGGGGAGAAGGTAAATTCATCAAAATTGTCTTCAAGTATTTGAAGAGCTGTCATGTAGAACAGGAGTCAGCAAACTAGAGTGTCAAATGTGCAGGCCGCCTGTTTTGGTACAGCCAGGGACCTAAAATCATTTTTACATTTTGAAACTATTTTAAATAAAGCATTCAACAATGTAAAAAAAATTCTTAGCTTGGGGGAGTGGAGTTATATAAAAACAGGTGTGTGTAGAAGGGTGGGGGAGGGAGTTGGAGAAATATGGCCTTCTGGCTGTAGTTTGCTACTCTTGATGTAGAAAATGAATAAGACTTGTTCTGTTTTCCTACCATCACCACTCAAGGCAAAACTAGAAACAATGGGGAAAGTTAGATTAGATGTCAGGAAAATTTCCTGACAATTAGAGCTGTCCAAAATTTGTAGCAGTCTCAGAAGGTAATATGCCCACTATCTTAGGATGTATTCAAGCAAAGGCTTAATGACCACTTTGGGGGTGGGAATGCTACAAAGGGGAGTGTTGGGTAAAAGGTTGGGCCAGACAGCTTCTAAGGTCTCTTCCAACTCTGAGATTCTGTGATTCTGTAAAAGTCAAAGGAAGAGATCCAAGGAAAGAAATCAGAGAGAACACGCATAAAGTAATCAGCAGAAACAAGTCAAAATTGTCTGAGGCAGTTAAAAATGATAGTGTTGGTGGGGGTTGGGCAATTTGGGAGTTTCTGCAGTCCAGATGAACTCTTCTCTGGTTCTAATGGGCAACCCTTGGTTAATAAGGTCCTGCTAACTAGCCCAGATTTGACACCCCTAGAGTGTACTGAGGTGTATCACCACTCAGCTTTTTATATCATCAATCTTTTTTCCTCCTCTCCTCCCCATTCCAGACAGGAATCCACTATTGTCTGTGGAGAGTTCAGTGGTCTGGTGCTAAAGACTTCTTTTAAGTCATCTTGATAGTAGAAGACAAATGCACTTGAGCGAGAAGATTGAAACAGGCTTCCGAATCTTGAGTAATATGACAGAAATACTAGGCACCACAATGAAATTGTTAGGCACCATAGCAACCTGGCACTCAGGGTTTGCCAAGCCTTGTTTTAAATGCCAGGACTCTAAATTTTAACTACTTTGGATGGTAATGAATTGCATAAAAATGAATTGCATACTTTTCTGTCTTAATAAACAGGGAATACTGAAAATAAATCTACCTCTCTTGATGACTCAGGGTCATAATTTGTGAGAACTGATGTAAATCATTTTGTAGAACATAGAAAGCTATGTAAATGTCAGCTATTATGATGATGATTAGGAGCACCAATTATTGTGTGCAGCTGTAACATAGTATTGTCTTTGGGAGCTAAGGT
This sequence comes from Vombatus ursinus, assembly GCF_900497805.2. Taxonomy (NCBI): domain Eukaryota; kingdom Metazoa; phylum Chordata; class Mammalia; order Diprotodontia; family Vombatidae; genus Vombatus; species Vombatus ursinus. The sequence goes on along the minus strand of NW_020945237.1, from coordinate 7,517,226 downwards.
AGTATACAGACAAAATGCCTACAGACTACTGGGAAGCTTTGGTCAGTCTATCCTTCCTCATTGTCATCTTTGTTCTCTACCCTGAATCTACTACTTAATGTCACTGTTGCTACTTCAGCTGTCCACCATTTTCTTTATTTATTTTTGCTTTCTTTTTGTGGGTGTCTGCTTTTCCAGACATATTTTTGCCTTGGTACTTTCTTCTGGATGGCAAAGCAATCACATCATGTATTCTGTAATGTTGGTATCCTTGATCTTCTGTCTTTATCTCTGCTAGTACTTGAAGACTGTTTAGTTTTCTGATAGAACCATAAGATCTAGAACTATAAAAATCTTCTGGGGATTTGCTGGTTTACCCCTTCTCATTAGATATGAAAAAACTGAGTCCTAGAGAAGTTAAGGGATTTGTCAATGTCAAGTGAGTAGCAAATAGTGGGGCCAAGATTTGAATCCAGGTCCCAGTCGCTTTAGTAGTGTCTGATTCTTCAGGACCCCATTTGGGGTTTTCTTGGCATAGATAATGAAGTGGTTTGCAATATCCTTCTCCAGTTTATTTTGCAGATGAGGAAACAAAGGCAAACAGGGTTAAGTGACTTGCCCTGAGTCACACAGTTAGTAAGTATCTGATGCCAGATTTGAACTCAGAAAGATGGGTCTTCCTGACTCCAGGACTGGCACTCTATCTACTGTGCACCTAGATGCCTCAATCCACTCCTACCCCTACTAACTCAAGCCTTAGATTTATGGTTCAATTCAACTCAACTGACATTCATTAAGTGCCTACTATGTGTGGCGTGCTATGCTTGAAGCATTATGGTATACTTTAGAAACAGAGTAGTATAATGGAATGCAATTAAATGCAATTAAATGGCCTGGTTCCAAATACTTCCTCTGCTATTTATTAACCCTGGTAAAGTCATGTTACCTTTCTAGATCTCAGTTTCCTCATCTGTAATATGAGGAGCATGAATCAGATGGTCACTGAGGATCCTTCCAGCTCCAGATTTTAGGACCTTGCCTATGAGCCCTCAGTCCAGGACCAGGATTTGATGCAATGAAATAAGACATAGATACATAAAAGAGGTACAAAAAATGCCCTGTGGGGTCTCTCCGCTGCTCCTGCTTTCCTTCCTTTATTCTTCCTTCTGCTGGGCTGTCCTTTAGGATGTTAGGGTAGGGAAACTGGTAGCTGAAACTCAGTGGAGTATCTCTTTTCCAGGCTGGATTAATGTCCAGGGGAATATCTGCCAGCCCAACAGGTACCCTATTTGCTGGATAGGCTGGCAGTAAGGTTACAATTATAAAAAGGCAGCTTTCTGCTAACAGAGAGATGGTTTACAGTTCTCAGTGTACAAGTCTTATCCATCGCCCTCTAAAGCACAGGAAAACAAACAAAACTGTTGCCATATACAGTGCAGCCATCCTGGAATATCTAACGCAGAGGTCCTTGAGTTGGCAGGAAATGAATTCAAAGAGGAAGACACTCCTCCTTGTCACTTGTAGCTTGCCATCAAGAATTGGACTCTCTTATTAAGGCAACAACTACTAGTAGTGATTCGATTCCACATATCCATAAATCTCTGATTGGACAGAAAAACAGAACACTGTTTAAATGATGTCTGGATTCCATGTTATTTCAGAATTTTAAATACTCGTGACAGTTATCCAGTGTAAGTGATTTCCACTGGACTGTACCTCTGTGAAAACCACAATTTTGCCTTTGTGTAATTCTATTTTGACTTAGTTGAAAGTTTACTCAGATTTCTACAAGCAAAACTTTTGTATGGAAGACTTAGTCTTATTTAAGTGTTACTGTGGCTTCAAAGGGGGCAGCTAGGTGGGACAGTGAATAGAGCACTGTACCTGGTGTCAGAAAGCACAGAGTTCAAAACTGACTAAGATACTTACTACCTATGTGACCCTGGGCATGTCACGTAACCCTTGCCTGCTTAAAAAAGGAAATGACAAACCACTCCAGTAGCCTTGCCAAGAAAACCCAAGGACAGTTGGTCCAAGAAGTCAGAGTTAGACATGACTGAACAATAATAACAAAAGCATGGTAAGTGACTTCAAAACAGTTATTGATTTTGAAATATAGGGTTTTGGTTGAGTTGAATATATTTTTAATGTTTGGATTTTAATTAAGATGCAGAAGTCATAGCAACAAATTTTTGGTTTTACATAAACTTTTATTTCCACTCTGATGGAAATGTTTGATAAAGGGCATTAAAAAACAACAACAACAAAGAATGCTGTGAGGGATACAAGGAAAGAAAGGGGCATTTATTACTACCTGGGGTAGGGAAGATAATAGAAGGTTTGGAAATGGTTATAGTATTGAATTGGGTTGCAAAAGTATCCATTCAGCAAAGAGAAATTGAAGAGCATTCAGACATAAGAAACAATATGAGAAAAGTCACAAAGGTTAGGGGGGGAAAGTAGTGAGCTACAGCAAAATGGCCAAGATAAAGTTTGTTTTTCTTTTTAATTGTATTTTATTTTTTCCCAATTATGTGTCAAGACAATTTTTAACATTCATTTTTTACAAGATGTTGAGTTCCAAATTTTTCTTCCTCCCTCCCTCTCTCCCCTCCCCTCTTCCTAAAATGGTAGGCAATTTGATATAGGTGATGCATGTGCTATCATGTAGAACATATTTCCATATTAATCATAGTTGTGAAAGAAGCAACAGCTCAAAAGGAAAAAAATGAAAAAGAATAAAGTAAAAAAAAGTATGCTTTCAATCTACATTCAGAATCCATTAGTTCTTTATCAGGATGTGAATAGCATTTTCCTTCATAAGACCGTTGTACTTGTCTTGGATCATTGTGTTACTGAGAAGAGATGAATCATTCATAGTTGATCATCACACAATGTTTCTGATACTGTGTACAAGGTTTTCCTGGTTCTGCTCATTTCACTTTGCATCAGTTTGCACAAGTCTTTCCAGGCTTTTCTGAAATCTACCTGTTGATCATTTCTTATTGCACAATAATATTCCATTATGTTCATATACCAAACTTGTTTAGCCATTCCCCAATTGATGGGCATCCCCTCAATTTCCAATTCTTTGCCATCACAAAAAGAGCTGCTATTAATATTTTTGCACATGTAGGTCCTTTTCCCATTTTTATGATCTCTTTGGGTTACAGATCTAGCAATGGTATTGCTGGATCAAAGGGTATGCACAGCTTGGTTGCCCTTTGGACATAGTTCCAAATTGCTGTCCAGAATGGTTGGATTCCACAACTCCACCAACAGTTGTTGTTCCAAATTTGTTCCAATTTTGTCCAAAAATATTACAATTTTCCCACATCCTCTCCAACATTTATCTCCTTTTTTATCATATTAGCCAACCTGATGGGTATGAGGTGGTACCTCAGAGTTGTTTTTATTTGCATTTCTCTAATCAAAAGTGATTTGGAGCACTTCTTCATATACCTATAAATAGCTTTGATTTCTTCATATGAAAATGGACTGTTCATATTCTTTGACATTTATCAATTGGAGAATTGTTTGTATTCTTATAAATTTGAGTCAGTTCTCTATATATTTGAGAAATGAGGCCTTTATCAGAAACACTTGCTATAAAGATTGTTTCCTAGATTTCTGCTTTCCTTCTAATTTTAGTTGCATTGGTTTTGTTTGTGCAAAAGCTTTTTAATATAATATAATCAAAATTATCTATTTTACATTTTGTAATGCTCTCTATCTCTTGTTTGGTCATGAACCTGTCACTTAACTTCTTTAAGAATTTGGATGCTATACCACTTGGTGCATATATGGTTAGTACTGATATTACTTAATTGTCTATGGTACCTTTTAGCAAGATAGAGTTTCCTTCCTTATCTCTTTTAATTAGGTCTAGTTTTACTTTTGCTTTGTCTGCTTTGTTTTGCTATTCCTGCTATTTTTTTTTACTTCAGTTGAAGCATAATAGATTCTGCTCCAGCCCCTTACCTTTTACTCTGTGTGTGTCCTTCTACTTCAAGTGACTTTCTTATAAACAACATATTGTAGAACTCTGGTTTTTGATTCATTCTGCTACCCGCTTCCATTTTATGGGAGAGTTCATCCCATTCACATTCACAGTTGTGATTATGAGTATTTCCCTCCACTCTATTTTTCCTCCTGTTTGTCCTCTCTCTCCTTTCACCCTTTCCCTCCTCGACAGTATTTTGCTTCCATCTACCACTTCCCCCAGTATGCCCTCTCTTCTGTCAGTCACCCTGCTGAACTCCCCCACCTTTACTTAATCTCCTCACCTTCTACTTTCCTGCTGGGTAAGATAGATTTCTATATTCAACTGACTGTGCACCTCTTCATGTGAAATAATTTATCCCATCCTATCTCTCCCTTCCTTCTGTACCCAGTATACTCCTCTTTCTCATCCCTTATTTTTATGTCATTCCTTCAAATTCACCTTATACCCATACCCTCTGCCTATGTATATTCCTTCTAGCTATACTATTAGTGGTACAATTTTTAAGCATTACAAGTACCATCTTCCCATGTAGCGATGTAAACAGTTTAGCTCCATTGAATCCCTCATGTTTTCTTTTCCATTTTTACCTTTTTAGGCTTCTCTTGGGTCTTGATATTAGAGATCAATTTTTTGTTCAATTTTGGTCTTCCTATGAAAGCTTGAAATGCTTCTATTTCATTGAATGACCTTTTTTTCCCTTGGAATATTATGCTTAATTTCACCAGGCAGGTGATTCTTGGTTGTAGTCCTAGCTCCTTTGCCTTCTGGAATATTATGTTTCATGACCTTTGAGCCTTTAACATTGCAGCTGCTAAATCCTGTGTAATATTGATTGTGGCTCCCTGATATTTGAATTGTTTCTTTGTGGCCACTTGCAGTATTTTTTTCCTTGACCTAATAGTTCTCCGATCTGGCTATAATATTCCTTGGAGTTTTTATCTTGGGATCTCTTTCCTGAGGTGATCAGTGAATTCTTTCAATCCCCATTTTGTCCTCTGGTTCCAGGATATCAGTACAGTTTTCCTTGATAATTTCTTGAAAGATATTATCCAAATCCTCCTTTTGATTATGGCTTTCAGGTAGTCCAATGATTCTGATATTATCTCTCCTAGATCTATTTTTCAGGTCAGTTGTTTCTCTCATGAGGTATTTCACATTTTCTTCTATTGTTTCATTCTTTTGAATTTGTTTGATTGATTCTTGATGTCTCACAGAGTCATGAGCTTCCACTTGCCAAAATCTACCTTTTAAGGAGTTGTTTTCCTCAATTAGCTTTTGTACTTCCTTTTCCATTTGACCAATTGTACCTTTTAAGGAGTTGTTGTCTTCAGTGGATTTTTGTAACTCCTTTTCCATTTTGCCAATTCTACTTTTTAAGCAGTTGTTTCCTTTTTCTAAGCTGTTGACTCTTTGTTTCATAATTCTTTTGCACCACTCTCATTTGTTTTCCCAATTTTTCTTCTACCTCTCTCATTTGATTTTTAAGCTCCTTTTTGAGCTCTTCCATGAGTTCTTTCTGGGCTTTGAGACCACTTCCTATTTTTCTTTGTGGTTTTGCCTATACATGTTTTGGTATCGTTGTCCTCTTCTGAGTTTGTGTCTTGATCTTCCATCACCATAATCACTTTCTATGGTTAGATTCTTTTTTTGTTGTTGGTTTTTGTTCATCCTTTTTGGCCTTTTTCCTTTCTTTTAAATTTGAGCTCTGCTCCTAGGGTGGAAGGGGTACTGTCTCAGGCTTCTTGTGTCAGGGGCTAAAGGCCCTGGCTGTTTACCTGGTGCTGTACTAATGTTATCCTGAGGCCCAAAGAGGACCCTCATGTCTGGTGCTGCACTGAGGTGGTAGGGTCAGGGGTGGCTGGTGCTGCCGGAGGCTGTAGGGGTCTGGCAGCTTACCTGATGCTGAACTGGGGACCTAGTGCTGCTGTCTGGTGTGTGCTGAGGCTGGTGAGGTATTTCTGCATTTCCCCAGAGATACAGTGAATCATGTGGTGGTCTGGCTGCTGTTGGCTGCCAGTTTGCCCAGGGCTACATGAAGCACATGGCAGGGGTCCAGTACTGGAGGCTCCCTGTTTGCTTAGGCACTCATAGAGTTGGCATCTACCTGTTTGTCAGTGGCTGTGTTGAAGCACATGGAGGTTCTTAGAGCTGGAGTATGTCAGATCTCCTGGCTATGCTGAGGCACTTGGGGGTTCCTGGTATTGGCATCTGCATGCTCTACCACATTGGGGCTTGGGATCTCCCACTTATTTGCTTAAATGGGGCTTCCTACTGGCTTGCTGGGGTGCTCCTCTTTTTCTGCTCCTCTTTTACCGGAGTGAGACATACCATTTTTGCCAATATTCCAAGTTTCTTGGGCTAAAAGACTGTTTCACCCCATCTTTTGGCTGATTCTGCTGTTCCAGAATTTGTTTTGGGGTGCTATTTTATGGTTGTTTAGAGGTGAATATGGGAGAGTTATAGCAATTTACTGCTTACTCCACCATCTTGGCTCCCAGAAGTCCCAGATCCAAGATAAGGGTTTTAGTAGTGAAAACAGAGCTTTGCCAATGGCAAAATTGTATGTAAGAAGTTAGAGGGAGGAGCGATTTCTATAGGAAAGATCATCTCCATTTTAGACATGTTAAATTTGAGATGCTGGTTGGACATCCAGGTAGAAATGTCCTTTAGACAACTGAATGTTAAAATTGGACGTTCTAAAGAGATGTCAATTCGGGCGTTACAGGTTGGGAGTTATCTGTCTAGAGATGATAATTGGAGCCCTGAGAAGGAATAAATTTACCAAAGGAGAAAGTATAAATGGAGAAGAGGGTCAAGAAAGGACTCTTGGAGAACACTCATGCACATATACACATACTCATTTATAAGGGTAAGAAGATGATGAGGATCCAATGAAGCAGAGAGAGAAGGAGAATCAGGAAGGCGTGATGTTTCTAAAGAAGACAGTATCAAGAAAGAGTCAACAGAGTCAAGTGTTACAAAAAGGTCAAGATGAATAAGGACTGAAAAAGTCACTAGGATTGTTGATTATGAAAAAAACCAGAACAGCAGTTTCAATAGAATGGTGGGGATAAAAGCTCGAATTCAAAGGGCTGAGGAGAGAATGGGTAGTGGGGAAATAGAGGTATTGTACATGAATATTTTCCAGAATTTGGTAGTGAGGCAGACGGGAGAGAGATGGTAGTAAGAATGCATAGAAAAGTCAAGTGAAGGCTTCTTCAAGGCCAGTGAGGTCGTTTCAGATATTTGCCAGAGGGATATCAGATAACTCTCTAATGGACATTTACTATATGTAAATAGGGCTCTTCTGGCTGCCATGTACATAAACTAGTTCTTTTTTTTTTAAAGAATTATATTTATACTACTATCATTTTCCCCTTACCATCCCTCCACATTAAATCCTCCTACACTTGTAACACTAAAACAAAAGCAACTGACATAATAATAATAACTGACAGCACAGATCACATCACATATGCAACTGAGGATTTTGTTTCATCATCAGTTCTTTAGAAATGAAATTGTTCATTACAATTAATCCATGTTTAATCACCTTTTAGTGTTATCTACCTTCCGACCTTGAGCAGAATGAGTAACCTCACTGGGCCCCAGTTTCTGCATCTGTAAAATAAAGGTGTTAGACCACATGGCTTCTGAAGTTTCTTATTAGACTACAGCTATGAAGAGTCTATAATACCCTAGTCCTTGAGTATCTTGTGCTCTTGATTCTGCTTTCTTTGCATCACTTCTCACAATAAACTAAATTGCTGCTTATCCATTCAACAAATATTTATAAAATACCTCCTGTGTACAAAGCAGTTAATCTTACTAAATCCAATTCTTAATGTCTAGAGGGGCTGAAGCATTTATTGTAACTTGGAAAAGAATGTAACTTACAACAAGAAAGTAACTCAGGCATTGGGACAATTTTATTCAACCAGGTTACCTGCATCCATCCTATCAATATTCTGGTGACAGGTTTCTTCTGACTTACCATAATCTTCCATGTCATGCTTCCAAACTCCATGTCTTTCCCGCCTACCTTCTGCCAGTCTTTTCAGTTCCCCACAAAAGGGTTTTATTTAACAGACTAAAATTAAAGCTTTGTATACAAAAATTTGTACATTTCATATTTGCCATTGCTTCTTACAGGAAAAAATTACAGGAATTACAAGTAGATTTTAATGAGTTAGACTTTCAAGTCTCAGAATTTATTTATGTAGGGAAGCAGTTGAGTTTTTTAATTTTTATTGAATACCAACCAATCCACAAGCATTTATCAAATGCCTAATATGTTCAAGGTACTATGCTGAGTATTAAAAATACAAAGACAAAAATGGAATAGCACCTTTTCTTAAAGATCTTAGATTCTATTGGGGGAATAATACATACTTATATACATTAATATAAAATATTTACACAGTAACTTTTAGGGAGCTTTAGCAGCCAGGAGTGTCAAGAAAGGCTTCAAGTAGGAGATGGCATTTGAACTGAGTTTTACAGGGAGCTAGGGAGTCTGAGAGGCAGAAGCAAGGAGGAATGGCATTCCCTGCCTGGGAGAGAACCACTATAAGAGACACAGAGATAGGAAATAAGATGTTTTCATATGTGAGGAATAGCCAGTTCTTCAGTGGGCCATGTTGGCTATATTATAAAGTATGAGAAGGGAAGTTATACATAATAAACCTAGAAAGGTACATTCAAGTCATGTTATAAAGAGCTTTGAATACAGATGAGTTTATATTTTAGCCTAGAGGCAACAGGGAGCCATTGGAACTTTTTGAGGAGGAAAATAACATAGTCAGACCTTTGATTTAGGGATATCTCTTCGAAAGCTAGGGGTAAGATAGTTGAGAAAAGGGAGAAACTGAAGCAGGCAGGCCAAATATGAGTCTATTGGGACAGTACAAATAAGAGGTGATGGGAGCCTAAACTAGGCTGATGGCTATAGGAATATAGAGAAGGGGATAAATGCAAGAGATGATGTGGAAGTAATATGACGGAGACTTACCAATTTATGGATTATGGAGAAATGGTCATTGGAAAAGACTCTGATGCTGAGAAAGATTAAAGGCAAAAAGACATGGGAATGGAAGAAGATGAGATGGATAATCAATAGTGTCATGGAAGTAACACATATGAGCTTGGATAGACTTCAGGAGATAGGGGAAGACAGAAGGGCCTGGCAAACCATGGGCCATGGGATCACAAAGCATCAGACACAGCTTAACAACAACAACAATGAGAATTAAAAAATCAACGACAAAGTTACAAATTCCGCTGATTGGAAAGATGGTGGTACCCTTAACATAAGTAAGGAAGTTAGGAAAAGGGGAGTGCTGAGGTAGTGGTGAAAGTAATAAATTCTGTTGGAGACATGTTAAGTTTGAGATTTCCATGGGACATCCAAATCAAAATGTCCATTAGGCAGTTCATGATGCAAAATGGAGCTCACAAGAGTATCTATGATTTTCTCTCTCTCTCTTTCCCCCGTCTCTCCCTCCCCCCCTGTTTGTGTCTTTCTCTCCCTCTCCCCTCCAACACACACACACACACACACACACACACACACACACACACACACACATATATGTAGGAGTGATCTTTATAAAAAAGATATGATAATTGAATCCACGGGATAAGATCGTTGAGAGGGTATAGTGAGAGAAGAGAGATCAGTACAGAGCTTTTCAGTACACCCACAGTCAGCAGGTGAAACATGAACGATGAACCAGCAAATGATACTGAGAAGAAATAGGCAAACAGGTAGAGGCAAGCCAGGAGGAAGGAAGGTCATGAAAAGTCAAAGAGGAGACATTCATCAATGGTGCCAAATGCTGCAGAAAGAACAAGAATTGTAAAGACTTAGAAAAGAACAATGGATTTGGCAATTAGAAAGAGTTAGCCTGGCTAACATCAATTATTGTCAGATTCCATCTTCTACTTCAATGTTTCACTGTGGTACGAAGTTGACCCTGAGTTCTTAAAGACTACATACACAGAATTTCTGCTCTCACTGGTCCACTGGCCAAGCTACAAAGTTTCTGAAAATACTTAATAATTGATTTTATCACCTAAATTTCAGATCAGATAAATTTGAAGAGGTTCATCAACAAAAGGCTGGCCGTCAGATAATGACCATATTTGACCAGGGCAACTTACAAAGACTGTCTATTAAGGAAAGATTACAATTTCAATTGCATTTTAGTTTACAAATAACGCTTTTTTTTCTTTTAAGATATTTTATTAGTGCCTTTAATTTTTTAGTCAGTCATTTCCTTATATAAATTGTTTGAGTAGATGGACCTATTCCCACAATCAACCAGAAGCACCTTATCACTGCTCTGAATACTTTGACATTTCCCTGAGTCCCCCCTAATTTCCTAAGTGAACTCTTCTGGGTTCAGACATTTAGCCTAATCAGATATCAAGTACCTGAAGTAGATTGCCTGAATCAGCCCTAGGATCCAACATGAAGTTATTGCCCCTCTTTCACCCCCACCAAGGTCACAGTTTGTTTCCCAATCCTTCAAGGATCTGCACTCACAGGGTGAGTATTACTAAGCTTCTAGGAAGCCTTCTTTCACTGGAATCACATTCACACTAACAAAGACATCTGTGCTCACATTCATGCAAACAATCCACAGGAGTCCTGCCCTCCTCAAGCCGCACTCAGCCTGCACTTTTTTCTTCAGAACTCCACCACAATGTTCAGAAGTCCCACTCATTCATCATCCCTACTCCATAATTTCCAATAATTAGCTACTGAAGAGCTGTTTCCTAGAAGAGGGGGCTGTAAAGCTCATGGTGTGGTAAGGGGTATGGGAGGTTCAGGAAAAAACATGTTAATTCTTTGTGCAACACATTATTTAAATAAGACCTCCTCACTTCTGGCTCAGATTATTGCTTAGACTATTGCATCCACCTCATAATTGGTCTCAGTGCTTCAAATCTCACCCACTCTAATTTGTGCTCAACAAAGATGCCCAACACTAATCTGACAATGTCACTCTCCTACTTGATAAACTCCAGTGGCTCTCTATTACCTCTAAAATTAAATAAATCTCTTTTATTGAGCATCTAAAGCCCTTTACAACCTATCCCTTACCTACCTTTCCAATATTATTACACATTCTTCACCTTCTTATGCTCTATCAACAATCAAACTGGCCTCCTTACTATTTTTCATATACAGCACTCAATTTTTCCCCTCTCTGTTGGCTTTCCCTCATGCCTAAAATGCATTTCCTCCTCACCTCAGCGAATCTCTAATTTTTTTCCCAACTCAGCTCAAGACATACTGAGTTTGACATGCCTATGGAAAATCCAGCTGGAGATGTCCAAGAGGCAATTAGTATTGTGAAACACAGCTTAAGAAAGATTAGGCTAGATAAATCAATCGGAAAGTTGCCTTCATAAATATAATGATTAAGCCCATGGAAGCTGATGAGACTCTGCCGCTTGTATTGCTTCTTCTGATCACCATGTAAGTACTTGCCTTATGTGAGTTCTCCACAAAATAGTCTTTTAGGCACGTATGCATTCGAATAATATGGCCAGCCCAACAGAGTTGAACTCTCTGCAGTAGAGTCTGGATGCTTGTTAGTTTAATTCGAGAAAGGACCTCAGTGTCCAATACTGTCCAGGTTTCAAAGGCATACAACAACAAGGTCACCACAATGGCTCTGTAGACCTTCAGTTTGGTAGGCAGTCTAATACCTCTTCTCTCCCCCATTTTACTTTGGAACCTCCCAAACGCTGAGCTAGCTCTGACAATGTGTGCATAAACCTCACTATCAATGTGTACATCCCTGGAAAGTATACTGCCAAGGTAAGTGAACTTATCCACAGTATTCAAAACTTCTCCATTTGCTATAACCAACTGTTCCACATATGGATAGCATGGTGCTGGCTGGTGGAACACTTGTTTTTGGTGTTATTAGGCCAAAATTAGCACAGACAGCAGAGAATCAATCCATACTTTGTTGCACCTCAGTTTCGGAGACTGCACTGAGTGCACAAGCACCTGCAAACAAAAAAATCATGCACCAACAATCTCTCCATTTTGGTCTTGGCTTGTAGCCTTTTCAGGTTGAATAATTTACTGTCAGTATAGTAGCTAACCTTGACACTGTGCTCATCTTCATTGAAGGCATTTGACAACATTGCTGAAAACATCATGCTAAAAAGCATGGGAGTAAGCACACATCTTTGTTTCACTCAATCTGTGACTGGGAAAGTGCCACTGCATCGTCTATCTAGAACCCAGGCAAGCACGCCATCGATGAAGTTGACATACACTTATGAGCTTCTCTGCGCAACCAAATTTTGACATAATTTTCCATAAATCCTCAAGACTGACAGTATCAAAAGCCTTGGTCAGATCAACTCCATGTTACAGGCATAAAACTGAACTACTAGTTGTTTCCTAACCTCATCCTCGCCCATGCATAGCTGCTCCACTGTCCTGATCAACAGTCACCCCATGCCTGACATATACCAACACCTCTGCCTTTCAGAATCTTTCTTCTCTTCAGGACAACTAAATTTCTATCTTGCCCTTGAAACTTTCTCTGATCCACCCAGTTTTTAGTGGTCTTGCCCTTTATAAATCATCTTGTATTTGTTTATACAAATGATGCAAAATGGAGCTCACAATGTTGTGTGCCTCTCCCTAAGTATAATGTGAACCCCTTACGGCTAGGATTATTTTAGTCTAACTATCTCCTAGTTTAACTACAATGCCTTTCTCAGATTAGATGCTTAATGTAGGTTTAATTGAGTCAAACTCCTGCTAAGGCCTTGTAAACATGTTAAAAATAGCAACAATGAAATTTTCTGAAATAACATACTGCTGATCAAGTACCAAGACTCATATCATGGGTACAAATAATCATATTTGAATGTTACAGCAGGAGCTGGAAAGAGGCATTTGTGCACCTCAAGCAAGTTTTGAAAATTATGCCCTTATGTCTATCCACAGTAATCTACTAGAGACTTTGAGCCCTTACTATTACATATGAAACTTGATTGATCACAAAATAAATAAGTGCATACAATAGAGATTGGAGTTTTCTGGAATGAAAAAATATGCATTTGTTAAAAAGTAGTATTAAGAAACAGCTCTTTGCGCCTCCCACCCTCTGTTATACCCTAGGCAGATGCCTACCCCTAGCAATAGTTCTGGCTATAACCCAAAGTCATATTATTATGAATTAGCATTCAAATTAATAAATGTTTTAGAAATAAAGTCCAAAACCAAATATGAATGTCTCTTCTTAATAAGCAAAACATGCCCCCAAGCAAAGGTTGTTGTTTAGCTGGGTGCATAGTATCATTTGCTATAGTACTGTTACGACATGTTTGTCAAATTTGTATCCAATTCTTGCTGTGTAAATAGGGATATTAATTTTTGTCAACATTTTTGAAAATGATGGAGTTACTTCTTGGTAGGAATCAATTTTACATGATGGTCTTTTTGTTTTTGTGAGCTTTGAAAAAAATACAGCCTTTGGTTATGTGAATATTATAGATTTCCTACTGAGATTATTTTGTAAATTATAGCATTAATTTCTTTTTATTAATTCATCCAGCAAGTATTATTGAGTACCTTCTATGTGAATGGCACTGTCCTAGAAGCCACAGCAACAGAAATATTAAGTGGACTTGTAGTCTCTTTGGAATGCAGTGGAATTTTTTCCCAGTATTAATGGAAGTTATGGGTACATGTTTAGGGGAGTCAACAAATGCATTTCTTTACTATGCATTTTCGATAATTCAAACAATTATTGTTGCAAGAATCAATGATATTTTGTAGGCTTCACATAACAAGAACATATTACATGTTTTTTAATCTTTTCATTCCCATTTTCTCCAAAAGTGAAGTCCAGCTTAAAGAACTGTGCTTCCATTTGTCTAAAATGCTCTAGTAGTGTGAACAAGATTAAGAGAAGTTGACATCTTACAGTCTTCTAAGCTTCAATTCTGACTTACCTGACCTTCAAAAAGATAATTAAATTCTCTATGTTTGTTTCCTCAGCTATACAAAACTGATATGAACTTTAAGCATTGTTTATTGGTGAACTGCTTTTGCATGTAAAGGTTACAGAAAGAACTGAAAACATAATTCTGTAAATCAAAAGCATTCTCACTACTTGCAAAGAGCTTGAATTCTCAGAGGAAATAGATATACAATTCACCATGCTTAAAAAAAATTGGATTCAGTTCTTAATACAAAGAGAAAGGAACAAATTAGTCATGTAATTAGCATTTATTAACTGCCTACTACGTGCCAGATACTGTGATAAGTGTTGGGGATAAAAAAAAAAAGAGGCAAAAGACAGACCCTGCTCTCAAAAAGTTCCCAGTCCAATGGAGGAAAGAACATACAAACAATTTAGGTAGCAGAAAAAACTGAAGGTAATTAACAAAGGGAAGGTGCTAGCATTAAGAGAGATTTGGAAAAGACTTACTGTAGAAGTTGGGATGTTAGCAGAGACTTAAAGAAAGCCTAGGAAGCCAGGAGGCCGAGATAAGGAGGGAGAGGATTCCAAGCATAGGGGAGAACCAGAGAAAAATGCTCAGTGTTGGTATAGAGGGCTTGTGCAGGGAATAACAAAGAAGCCAATATCATTGGATCACAAAGCACACAGTGAGGAGTAAGTAATAAAAAGACTAGAAAGATAGGAAGGGGCCAGGTTATGGAGGGCTCTGAACAACAGAGATTTGATCCGAAAGCTGATAGGGAGCCACTGGAGCTTATTGAATGATATCTAATTATTCAACTGAATGGTCAACAAGTGACATAGTCAGACCTGAATTTTAGGAAGACTAATTTAACAGCTCTGTGGAGGCTAGATTGGAGTGGGGAAAGACTTGAGGCAGGTAGTTCAACCAGTTGGATACTGTAAAAATAGAGGCATGAGGGTCTGCACCACAGTGGTGGTAGTATCAGAAAAGGGGACATCTCTGAGGTAACTACCTAGGAGGATGGTACTGCCTTCTATAATAATCAGAAAAATAGAAAGAGGAAAGAGTTGGTGGAGGTGGAGATAATGAGTTCAGTTTTGGACAGGTTAAGTTTAAGATGTCTATAGGACATTCAGTTCAAGATGTCCCATATACAGTTAGAGATATGAGTCTGGATATTAGGAGCAAGATTAGGGCAGAATTAGACCTGAGAATCATCAGCATAGAAATGACAATTGAATCCATGGGAGTTAATGAAATCACCAGGTGAACAGTATTGAGGACATAGGGAAAAGGGCCCAGGATAGAGCCTTATGAGAGCATCCACCATTAGCAAGCAAGTAGTAAAGAGAGAGAGAGAGACAAAGAGTAGCAAACTCTGGATGAAGAGCCATTAAAGGGGATGGAGAAGTGATCAAATACATGGGAGGAGAACCAGAAGACAAGTGTCATGAAAACCTAGAGATAAGAAAGTAGCAAGGAGAAAAGAATGATCAGGAGTATCAAAAGCTACAGAGAAATCAAGAAGGCTGAAGATTTGACAACACTGGAAAGAATAATTTCAGTTGAATGATGAGATTAGAAATTGGAGTATAAAGAGTTAAGGAGTGAGAGGAAAGGAAATGAAGGCACCTATTGTTGATGGCCTTCTCCAAAAGTTTGGCCATAAAAAGGGGGAAGACATATGAGGCAATAGCTATTGGAGATGAATAGCTCAAGTGAGGGTTTTTGAGAATGAGAGAGACATAGGCATGTTTGTAGGCAGAAGGAGAGCAACTAGAAGACAGAGAGAGAGATTCAAGATAAGTAGGAGAATGGGGATAATAAAAGGGATAATTTGCTGGAGAAGACAGGACAGAATGGGATTGCTTGCTCAATCAGGGTTTCTTAAACTTTTACTGCTCATGACCCCTTCAGTGCTTCTTAAACTGTGGGTCAAAACTCCACATGGGATCATGACCTCAGTTTAAGAAGTGCTGATTTGCCCTGGCAAAGAGAAAGGTTACCTCTTCATGTGAGACAAAGTGAGGGAGATAGTGGTGGGAAGCATCTGAGTAAGGACATAAAACTGGGTTGCAGATTGAAAAGCAAAGAGAGAAGAACAATTGATTCCAATACTACATAAACTATTTGGGAAAATAGGTAAAGAAAGACTCCTACCAAATTCTTTTTATGATACAAATATGCTGCTGATACCTAAACCAGGAAGAGTCAAAACAGAGAAAGAAAATTGTAGACCAATTCCCCTAATATAGATGCAAAAAATTTAAATAAAATATTAGCAAAGAGA
The DNA here is from genome assembly GCF_900497805.2 of Vombatus ursinus. NCBI lineage: Eukaryota > Metazoa > Chordata > Mammalia > Diprotodontia > Vombatidae > Vombatus > Vombatus ursinus. Next base: position 7,500,982 of record NW_020945237.1, on the reverse strand, counting down.
TTACAGCAACTAATCTCGAGGATAATACACTATGACCAGGTAGGATTTATACCAGGAATGCAGGGCTGGTTCAACATTAGGAAAACTATTGGCATACTTGACCATATCAATAACAAAACTAACAGAAATCATCTGATTATCTCAATAGATGCAGAAAAAGCATTTGACAAAATACAACACCCATTCCTATTAAAAACACTAGACAGCATAGGAATAAATGGAGTCTTCCTTAAAATGATAGGTAGCAATTATCTAAAACCACCAGCAAGCATTATATGTAATGGAGATAAGCTACAAGCATTTCCAATAAAATCAGGGGTGAAATAAGGATGTCCATTATCATTCAATATTGTACTAGAAACAGTAGCTTTAACAATAAGAGAAGAAAAAGAAATTGAAGAAATTAGAATAGGCAAAGAAGAAACAAATCTATCACTCTTTGGAGATGATATGATGGTATACTTAGAGAATCCTAGAGAATCAAGTAAAAATTACTTGAAATAACAAATTTAGCAAAGTTGTAGAAGACAAAATAAACCCACATAAATCATCAACATTTCTATATATTGCTAATAAAGCCCAATAGCAAGAGATAGAAAGAGAAATTTCATTTAAAGTTACTCTAAACATTATAAAATATTTGGGAGTCTACTTGCCGAAACAAATTCAGAAACTATATGAACACAATTACAAAACACTTCTCACACAAATAAAGTCAGATCTAAATAACTGGAAACATATCTGTTTGCTGATAGGTAGGCCAAGCTAATAAAATAAAAATGACAATTCTACCTAAATTAATTTACTTATCCAGTGTCATACCAATCAAACTACCAAAAATTATTTTATAGAACTAGAAAAAACAATAACAAAATTCATCTGGAAGAACAAAGGTTCAGAATATCAAGAGAACTAATGAAAAGAAATTCAAGGAGAGATGGCCTAGCTGTTCCAGATCTTAAATTGTATTATAAAGCAGCAATCATCAAAACTACTTGGTACTAGCTAAGAAACAGAGTGGTGGATCAGTGGAATAGGTTAGGTATGCAAAACACAACAGTCAATGACTATACTAATCTAATTTGATAAATCCAAAGACTCCAGCTTCTGGGATAAGACCTCACTATTCAACAAAAACTGCTGGGAAAACTTGAAAAGAGTATGGCAGAAACTAGGCATAGACCAACATCTTACACCTTATATGAAGATAAAGTCAAAATGGGTATAGGATTTAGATATAAAGACTGATACTATAAGCAAACTAGGAGAACAAGAAATAGTTTACCTTTCAGATCTAAGGAGAAGGGAAGAATTTATGACCAAACAAGAGATAGAGAACATTATGAAATGCAAAATGGAGGGCTTTGATTACATTAAATTAAAAAATTTTTGCACAAACAGAGCCAATACAACCAAGATTAGAAGGGAAGCAGAAAGCTGGGAAACAATTTTTACAGCCAGTGTCTCTGATAAAGGCCTCATTTCTAAAATATATAGAGAACTGAGTCAAATTTATAAGAATACAAGTCATTCACCAATTGATAAATGGCCAAAGGACATAATAAAGGCAGCTTTCAGAGAAAGAAATTAAAGCTATCTATAGTCATATGAAAAAATGCCCTAAATCACTACTGATTAGAGAAATGAAAATAAAAATGACTATGAGGTACCTCATCACACCTATCAGATTGGCTAACATGACAAAACAGGACAATGATAAATGATGGAGAAGACGTGGAAAAGTTGGAACACTAATTGTGAACTAATCCAGCCATTCTGGAGAGCAATTTGGAACTATGTCCAAAGGGCTATAAAATTGTGCATACTGTTTGACCCAGCAATACCACTTCTAGGGCTGTATCCCAAAGAGATCCTAAAAATGGGAAAAGGACCCACATGTATAAAAATATTTATAGCAGCTCTTTTTGTGGTGGCAAAGAATTGGAAATTGAGGGAATGCCCATCAATTGGAGAATGGCTGAACAAGTTGTGGTATATGAATGTAATGCAATACTATTGTGCTATAAGAAATGATGAGCAGGCAGACTTCAAAAAAACCTGGAAGGACTTACATGAATTGATGCAGAGTGAAATGAACAGAACCAGGAGAACATTGTATACCCAGTAACAGCCACTTTGTGGGATGACTGACTTTGATAGACTTGGCTCTTCACAGCAATGCACGGATCTAAGACAACTCCAAAAGACTCATGATGGAAATTGCTATCCACATCCAGAGAAAGAACTATGGAGTCTGAATGTAGATGGAAGCATACTATTTGCTCTCCTTTTCCTTTGTTGTTTTGTTTTATTGCTTCATTCTCGTGGTTCCTCCCATTAGTTCTAATTGTTCTTTACATCATGACTGATGGGAAAATATATTTAATACGAATGTATAAGTAGAGCCTATATCAGATTGCACACCATCTGGGGCAGGGGAGAAATGGGAGGGAGAAAAAACTTAAAACTCTAAATCTTATGGAAGAGAATGTTGAAAACTACAATTAAATAAAGTAATTATTAAGAAAAAAGAAAAGTAAAGGGAGAAATAAAATGACAACAGAGTGTGATCCGATAAGGCATTTTCAATGTTCATAAACATGAAAGTGAACACTTGTGAGTGATGGCACGGTCAAGGGTATGAATATCTCTGTGTGTAGCTGAGATGAGGTGAAGGAGTAGGTTATAGGAAATAAACAAATTGCCTGAGAGGTTAGTAGGGGTGTGCTGGAACTAGCTTATTTGAGCTTCCAAAAACTAGTTAAATTTTTAACATCATCAGGAGGGGCCAGTGGTAGGATTAGAGAGAACCTGCCTGAACTCATTCCTCTATGGATAACAAATTCCCACCTTGTCATACACTTCTCTCCCCACACTCAGTGATTCTGAACCCCTGGCTATCATTATTCAAACCCTGTTATCTACCTCCCACTGTCCACTTCCTTATTCCCATCCCTCTTTACACAATCTTCTCTCTAACCCTACCACTGACCCATCCTTCTCTAAAGCTACCCACACTTTCCACTGTGCACTCTGGCATGTTTGCTTTCTTTCATTTTAAACCTTTTCATTTCCTACTTTTTCCATCTCCTTAATCTCACTGAGATCTGCACCCTCCTGATGACTCACGACCATGGCCATTCTTTTGGGCATTGTTTTCATTTTCAGCTATACCTCTCAATTCACTGATAGAAGTGGAGGAGTTGGAATGTTCCTTGCTCCCCATTACCATCTCTTTCTTTCTCTCTTTTTTTTCTCTCTCTCCCCCTCTCATCCTCTGTCCTTCTCCCTTCCTGCTCCCCCACCTTCAATGTGGGCAGTCTAGTTTAAAAAGAGCCAAGACTGCTTGCTATTTTCACTCAGAAGCTCTCTCTCTTTCCTTTGTGAGGTCTCATGAACTTGCTCAGGCTCTTGGCTTCATGGATGTCTTCACTGTAGTCTCTTAAGGGGATTTCCTATTTCTAAGAATCTTCTGTTACCCTCATGACGTGTTTCAGGCACACAGACCTATGGCAAATGAATGAGGACTATCTTTGTGGACTGGGACCTTCTGAGAAATGGAGTTCTGGCCTTAGATATAGTGCCATTAGATTTAAATGTGTAATGAGATACAATTCTGTACAATAAGGAATAGAAATGATTACATTGATACTTCCGAGTTTCATTCAAGAAGGATTTTCCTATTCTTTATTCCTATAAAAACATAATAGTGATGATTACTATAGGATTTTAAAGTTGAAATCAACTGAAAAAATAATCTAATCCAAGTGACTTATTTTTACAGATGAGAAAATTCAAGGTCCAGAGGTTAAGGACTTGCCAAACTTAAATGGACAAGCAGCAGAGCCAAAACTCAAACCCAAGTACTTTGAGTATAAATTCAGTGCTCTTTTAACACATTACATTACCTACCACACATAAGATGCAATAGATGTTGAATGAATTTTTTTCTTGAAAGAAAAGATTCTTGAAATATCTATCAAAAGAACTGTCGTTTTGCAAAATGTTCATAAATGCTGACACATCTAAATTAGGAAAATTGAGATGACGCCATAGAATTAAATACGAAAGAATGCATCTATTCAGAATCAAAATAGACAAGTTCAGTTGTGCTCAAATAGAACTTTTTCCCATCTACCCTTCTCCTTTGGTAATCTGTCTACTTTTCTGAATTCAGTTGCTTTTATTTCTTGATATTTATCCTGGTTATAGTTTAATATCACTTAGAATTTGATTTTATTTTCAGTACTCCATTCAGTTCAACAAATATTCATTATTGTCCTACTAAATTAGGGTTGCCCACCAGCCACTATGTACGGCCAGCAACAATTGGTGCAGCCAGCAAACAGCATAAGTTAACTGCCCATGAGTATTTATATCTGACCTGAGGTTAAGCCTGTATTTTATGAATTAACATGCAACACTCCCCAATCTCTTTCTCTGCTTCCTCTTTTCATTGTATTTTCTAATCTTTATAAATGGTATGACGCTCAATATTTACATTACTTAGAGAGTCAATGTCGCATGGGGGAAAAACACTGGATTGGGAATTGGAGAGCCTGAATCTGCATCTGACCTGTGCAACCTTGGGTCACTTATTTAACTCCTCTGGGTCTCAGTTTCCTAATATATAAACTGAAGGAGTTGACCTAGATGATCTCTAAGGCACTTTCCATCTCTAAATCTAACGATCTATTTTTTATTTCTTCTAGTATATAGTAAGAGATTCTAACAGCCAATTTTTTGCCAAACTGCTTTTGATTTTTCCTGTCATTTCTTATTTTAAAATGCAATCATCATCATAAAAATAACAGAAAAATAGCTAACATTTATATAGTGCTTAAAGTACAAAGAGCTTTACACATATTTCATTTTTATCCTCACAACAATTCTATGTGGTAGATGTTGTTATTATCCCCATTTTACAGATGAGGAAACTGAAGCAAACAAAGGTTAAGTGACTTGTCCAGGGTCACACAGCTAGTATGACTTCAGATCTTCCTGACTCTAGGTCCAGAACTGCACATCCACTGTGCCACCAATTTGTATTTTTGAGTCTCTTAAATACTAGACTACTAAATTCTTTTACTTTTTTAGGTCTTGCTCATCTAATGGTTATAAATTTCCCCTTCATATATTACACTCATTTACTTTTTTAAAAAAATCCAGTGCCAGATAGTTTTTCTTAGTTATGGCTTTTTATATACTTTAAGATCTTCCTTTCTATTTTTAATCATTTGTGCTAATTTCTCCATATAAACTTTGCTTTTATTTTGTTTAATCTTAAAGCATATTGGTAATTTGATTAGAATAACACAAACATTGTAATTTGGTTACTATCTTCATTTTTACTACATTGGTGTAGCCCAACCATGAACACTGAAGATCTCTACAATTATTTAAGCCTTCATTTGTTTCCAAAAAATTTGTAGCTGTACTTATAAGTCATGTGTATGTCTTCATAGGTTAACTACCATGATTTCTTTTGCTATAACTTTAAGTGAAAATTTTCTTTCTAGTTCTCTCATTGTCCTTGTCTATTTTCTCTAAGATGAAATACAAAATCTTCTGGCTTTTAAAGCAATTCTTTGTCCACTTCCAAATCTTATTACATTTACCTCCCTTCCACCCACTCTCAATCCAGTGACAATGGCTTCCTTACTGTATCCCCCACAAGACACTCCATCTCTCAATTCCATATACTTCCCCTGGCTGTCTCCCATGCCTGGAATGCTCTCCTTCTTTGCCTCCCCCTCCTTTAAAGATTAGGTCCATTTTTTTTCCTACTAAAACCTTCTTTATTTAGTGTAAGAAAAATCACAGATATCAAGGCAGATGTAGCTCAGGGATCAGAGCCAGCAGTGGTCATACTTGCTATCTTCTCCACCTGTTCTGTTCCCCTTTACAGCTTACAACTGTTAAGAGGAGGATCCTACAATTGAGCACCTCCCATTTTCTCCCTCCTCTTTTACAGTGATAACCTCACTCATTTCCTGCAAATCTTCCAGCAATGCAGAGAGATAGTATCCTTTCAAAAGTTGCTTGGTGGGCTGTGGAGTTTGAGAGGTTTCAGAGCAAGATTAGGTCCAATTTACCCTGCATATATTTCATATGAACTTGGTCTTTCTCATGTTATTTCTTTCATTAGATTATAAATTCTTTGAAGCCCAGGATAGTGTTTTTGCTTTATTTGTATCCCCAGCACTTAGCACAATGCCAGAGCACTAAATAAATGCTTGTTGACTTGTTCAAAATACATAGAAGTGATAATGATTTGAATGAATTTATCTTATATTTTTCTATTTACTAAAACTATTATCTCAATTTCTTGGTGATCCTCTATCATAGTATCTACAAATAGTTCTCTTCCTATATTTATCTTCTTATTTCCTTTTTTTATGATCTTATTCCTATAGCTAGCATTTCCAGTACTTTGTCAAATAATAGTGGAAGCATATTTGCTTCACACCCGATCTTATTCAGAAAGCTACAAGTGGTTCTCTGTTACAAATAATGCCAATTCTTTGTTAAATAAAAATGTTGGGCTAGCTAAGGGGTCAACCAGAGTGCCAAATTCCCCTTAGCTTCTTTTTGACCAAGTTGAGAATGGTTTTTACATTTTCAATATAATAAAACTTTATTTTAAAGTGTTTTTAAAAATAATACTAACTCAGTTTAGAAAAATGTTTTTGATCGTATTAGGGCCCTCTTCATTCCTAAGTTTCTTAGTGTTTTTTTTTTAACATAAATGCTATATTTCATAGAATATTTATTAACATTGTCTGCTAAGGATTGTTTTAGTCGCATCCAACAAATTTTCATATACTAATTCTTTGCTATTGTTCTCTTTAGTACAATTATCATTTATAATTATATTTATCATTAGTTGTTTCTGTGACCCATTAATTATTGAAAAATATATTTAATCTCCATTAATATATTTTGATCTCATTTTGCTTTATTACATTTAGTATTTCTGTATTTATGACCTGCTTATATCTTTTACATTCTAAATTTTTGCAAATGTCCTACGTTATGCTATAAAAAATGAACACTTTAAGATTTGTAGTCAATAATCACAAAAAGTCTATCATGTATAATTTTTTAACAGTTTGTTGGAGCTCTAATTTCCTTCTAGTTTATCTTTCTGTTAGGTTTGTCAAGGTCTGAAAGAGTGATGTTAAAAATCACCTATAGGAGACGGAGCCAAGATGGCAGAGTGAAAGCAGTGACTTGCTTGAGCTCTCCCCCAAACCCCTCCAAATACCTGTAAAAAAAATGACTCTAAACAAATTCTAAAGCAGCAGAACCCACAAAAAGACAGAATGAAACAAATTTCCAAACCAAGACAGCCTGGATGGTTGATCGGAAAGGTATATCGCGCCAGGCAGAATGAGGAGCGCGGTTCGGCGTGGGCGCGCAGGCCACAGTGAACCTGGAGCAGGCCTCAGAGGACTGAATTGCGGGCAGCTGTGGCAGTTTCCAGACTTCTCAACCCATGACAGCCAAAGACAACTTGGAAAGTCAGTGGGAAAAATCTGTGACTGTGGTGAGAGAGAGGCTAGGTCTCAACCGCAAGTCCCGAGTGCAACGCCAGGGCAGTGGCTGCCTCCTGAGCTTCCAGCTCACAGACTGAGGGGGAATCGAGTGGCTGATTAGAGGGGATTGCAGGGATCTCTTTGCCAGTGCTGAGGCAGGAATCTCTTGCTTTGCCCCTGCTTGGATCTGGGTCACAGTTCTGAGGGGCGGTCCTGGGGTAAGGAGGAGTGCTGGCGTGGTGGAGCTTGCTGTGGCGGTGGAGAGGAAATACCTCACCCCTTATCATAGCAGCCTGGAAGAACTAAAAATTTACAGGTCCCTAGAAAGTATCTCTGAAAACAGCTGTACAAATCCCCTAAGCTTGGGACAGTACATTCTCCACATTGGAAGCAGATTCTTACCTTAACAAAGAGTTTAAAACTCAAGTAATTGGCTGGGATCATAAGCAAACCTCGCAGAAAGAGTCAGACTATATTATCTTACTTTGGTCACAAAGAAGATCAAAATATACAACCAGAAGAAGACAACAAAGTCAAAGCTCCTACATCCAAAGACTCCAAGAAAAATATGAATCAGTCCCAGGCCTTGAAAGAGCTCAAGAGGAATTTTGAGAAGCAAGTAAGAGAAGTAGAGGAAAAACTGGGAAGAGGAATGAGAGTGATGCAAGAAAATCATGCAAAACAAGTCAACAGCTTGCTAAAGGAGACCCAAAAAAATACCGAAGAAAATAACACCTTAAAAAATAGCCATGGCAAAAGAGGTCCAAAAAGTCAATGAGGAGAAGAATGCCCTAAAAAGCAAAATTGGCCAAATGGAAAAGGAAGTCCAAAAGATTACTGAAGAAAATACTTCCTTAAAAATTAGAATAGAGCAATTGGAAGCTAGTGACTTTATGAGAAATCAAAACACTGTAAAACAAATCCAAAAGAATGAAAAATTAGAAAACAATGTGAAATATCTCATTGGAAAAACAAGTGACCTGGAAAATAGATCCAGGAGAGAGAATTTAAAAATTATTGGGCTATCTGAAAGTCATGATCAAAAAAAGAGCCTAGACATCATCTTTCAAGAAACTATCAAGGAAAACTGCCCTGATATTTTAGAACCAGAGGGCAAAATAGAAATGGAAAGAATCCAACGATCTCCTCCTGAAAGAGATCCCCAAAGGAAAACTCCTAGGAATATTGTAGCCAAATTCCAGAGTTCCCAGGTCAAGGAGAAAATATTACAAGTAGCCAGAAAGAAACAATTCAAGTATTGTGGAAACACAATCAGGATAACACAAGATTTAGCAGCTTCTACATTGGACCACAGGGCATGGAATATAATATTCCGGAGGGCAAAGGAGATAGGATTACAACCAAGAATCACTTACCCAGCAAAACTGAGTATAATCCTTCAGGGGAAAAGACGGTCATTCAGTGAAATATAGAGGACTTTCAAGCATTCTTGATGAAAAGACCAGAGCTGAATAGAAAATTTGGCTTTCAAATACAAGACTCAAGTGGAACATGAAGAGGTAAACAAGAAAGAGAAATCATAAGAGATTTATTAAGGTTGAACTGTTTACATTCCTGCATGGAAAGATGATATTTGTAACTCCTGAGACCTTTGTCAGAATTAGGGTAGTTGGAGGGAAAAAATTATATGTATGTGTGTATATAGATAGATAGATAGATAAATAGATAGATAGATAGAGGGCACAGGGTGAGTTGAAGATGAAGGGGTCATATATGGAGAATAAAATTAAGGGGTGAGAGAGGATTATACTAGGAGAAGGAGAAAGGGAGAAGTAGAACGTGGTAAATTATCTCACAAAAAAACAGAAAAGTAAAGGTTCTTACAGTGGAGGGAAATTGGAGAATGTGAGAGGAAATGAGTGAATCTTATTCTCATAGGATTTGACTTAAGGAGGGAATAACATACACACTCAATTGTGTATGGAAATCTGTCTTACCCTACAGGAAAATAGGGGGGAAGGGGACAAGAGAGTAGGGGGATGATAGAGAGGAGGGCAGATTGGGAAAGGGGGTAATCAAAAGCAAACACTTCTGAGGAGGGACAGGGTCAAAAGAAAGAATAGAATAAATGGGGGGGTGGGATAGGAGTAAGGGAAATAGAGTTAGTTTTTCACAGCATGTCTACTATGGAAGTGTTTTGCATAACTGCACATGTATAACCTATATTGAATTGCTTGCCTTTTCAATGAATGTGGGTGGGAAGGGAGGAAGGGAAAGAATTTGGAACCCAAAGTTTTAAAAACACATGTTTAAAAAAAAATGTTTTCACATGCAACTGGGAAATGAGAAATGCAGGAAATGGGGTACAGAAATCTATCCTGCCCTACAGGAAAACAGAAGGGGAAGGGGGGAGGGGAGAGATAGCAGGGAAAGCAGAGTAGGGGAAGGGGTATTCAGAATGCATGCCATCTTGGGGTGGGAGGAGGGGCAAGATGGGGTGAAAATTTGGAGCTCAAAATCTTGTGGAAGTAAATGTTGAAAACTAAAAATAAATAAATTTATTAATGTAAATAAATAAATAAATAATTGATCAAAAAAATAAGTCCTTTAAAAAAAATCACCTATAATTATCTTATTAAATAAAGGTTTTTGTAATTCAGTTAGTTTTTTGTTTAATTATTCACATGCTATGTCATTTGGTGGATTTATATGCCTGTTTAACATTGAAATTATTATTAGCATTGACACTGATATTAAGAGTTAACAATGTAGCAGCTAGAGTGTTAGTTTGGGAAACTGAGACTGAGTTCAAATTCTACCTTTGATAATTTCCAGGCTGTGTAAACAGGAGCAATACATAATCTCTATAAGCCCCAGCACACTCATCTGTCAAATGGGGATAACAATACTTACAAGATTTTTGTGAGAATCAAATTAGATAATAATCAACTATATTGTCATATTATCTATGGTACCTTTTAGCATAACATGGTTTCCTTTTTAGTAATTTTTCATAGTATCTATTTTACTGTGTCTATTTGCTTTATCCAAAATGCAAAAAAAAGACTCTCTCAGTCTCTTTTTCCTTATCTGTAAAATGGGATAATAATTTCTGTAGCACTTATCTCTCAGGGCATCTTTGAGGATCAAATGAGATATATGTGTGTACACATATATTTCTGTGAAAATATATAAAACACTCTAAAATGTAAAATTATTATTATTTGCTTATTTTAACAAGATTCTTCTACATTAGAATATAAACTGTTAGAACAAGGTCTTAGTATTTTTTATCAATAAGCATTTGTTGAGTTAAATTGAAGTGAACTATGTATTCGCACTGTATAGGTTATGCATATGGTTATGGAGGTAATCCTGAATAGGGTTACTAAAATCAAAATTAGAAAATATTGGCCTAACATGATAGATCAGAAATAACTTCTTCCTAACCTCTCACCCTAACATCACTGCCAAGTAATTCTCCAGTTCCCATCTCACTGAATTTAATATGTTATTTAGATGATAAAAAAATTCAGATAACATTTTGCTTCATGCCAAAAAGCCTTAGAGAATCATAGGATCAGAGATTCAGAGATTGAAGAAACAATATAGGTCATCTAATACAATCTACCTCATTTTACAGATAAGGAATCCAAGACCCAGAGAGAATGGATATACCCAAGGTTCTACAAGCAGAATTGTGACTCTATTACAAGGCATCTGACTTAAAATTCAGTGTTCTTTCTACTGTGTCATGCTACATAGAAAATATTTGGAATGTTGGCAATGCATAACTAAGGATTATAGATATATTTTTATCTAAGAACAACTTTCTATTTAAATTAAAATACTGAAGATTACATTTAAGGGGGAAAAAACTAATATTAAGGTTCAAAATTGCACAAATTATATTATTAAACATCTTTAAAATGCATACAATAATTAACTAAAATTATCACTAAATCAAAAATAATCAAATAAAGTTTCGGTAAAGCACAAAGTATTGTTTAAAGAAATGGTACTTTAAACTTATAACCAAACATTTTTCCCCTTAAAAAAGGGGTTTCCTACTCTCCCCTACCCCCATCACTGTCTTGTCATAGTAGAGGAGCTTTCATAGCTCAGTGAAACTATGAGCTAAATCATGCAGGGTTACCCAAGATGTAAATTATAGAAAGTAGGGGAAACCATCGGATCATATGGGTATAACCTAAATAACATCCCTTGTGAATATGAAGTGGAAATGATGAATAGATTTAAGGGATTATATCTGGTAGATACAGTGCCTGAAGAACTATGGACAGAGGTTTCAATACTGTACAGGAGCCAGCAACCAAAAAAAAAAAAACATTCCAAAGAAAAAGAGCAAGAAAGCAAAATGGCTATCTAATAAGGTTTCCCAAATAACTGAGGAAAGAAGGAAAGTAAAAGGGAAAGGTGAAAGGGAAAGATATACACAACTGAATACAGAATTTCAGAGAATAGTAAGGAGAGATAAGAAGGTATTCATAAATGAGCAATGCAAAGAAATAGAAGAAAATAATAAAATGGGAAAGACAGGACATCTCTTCAAGGAAATTAAAGATATCAAGGGAACGTTTCATGCAAAAATGGGCATGATAAAAGAAAAAAATGGTAGAGACTTAACAGATGCAGAAGAGATTAAGAAGAGGTGGCAAGAATATACAAAAGAACTATACAAGAAAGATCTTAACATCACCAAAAACCACAATGGTGCAGCTACTGATCTAGAGTCAGGCACTCTAGAGAATGAAGTCAAGTGAGCCTTGGGAAGCATTGTTAACGATAAGGCTGCTGGAGGTGATGGAATTCCAGCTGAGTTATTTAAAATCCTAAAAGGTGATGCCATTAAAGTGTTGCACTCAATATGCCAGCAAATTTGGAAAACTCAACAGTGACCATTGGATTGGAAAAGATCAATTTACATCCCAATCCTAAAGAAAGGCAACTCCAAGGAATATTCAAATTACCAAACAATTGCACCCATTTCACACACCAGCAAGTTTATACTTGAGATCTGCAAGCTAGGCTTCAGCAATATGTTAATAGAGTATTACCAGAAGAGCAGGCTAGTTTTCAAAGAGGCAGGGGAATTAGTGAACAAATTGCCAACATTCACTGGATTATGGAGAAAGCAAAGGAGTTTCAGAAAAACATCTACTTGTATTTCATTGACTACACTAAAGCCTTTGACTGTAAATCACAACAAATGTGACAAGTCCTGAAAGAGGTGCAAGTATCAGATCTTCTTACTTGTGTCCTGTGGAACCTGTACACAAACCAAGAAGCAACTGTTGGAACTGAACATGGCATAAGTGGTGGATTTAAGACTGGAAAAGTAGTATGACAAGGCTGTATATTGTCACCTGATTTATTTAATATACACAGAGTACATAATGTGAAATGTCAGGCTGAATGAATCAAAAGCTGGAATTAAGGTTGCTGAGAGAAATATCAACAATCTCAGATATGCAGATGATACCATTCTGATGGCAGAAAGTGAAGAAGAATTAAGAAGTCTCTTGCTGAGGGTGAAAGAGGAGAGTGTAAAAGCTGGCTTGAAGCTTAACATCAAAAACCTAAGATCTTGGCAACTAGTCTCATCACATTGTGGCAAAGGGAGGGAGAAGAAATGAAAGTAGTGTCAGATTTCATATTCTTGGGCTGAAGGACGACCGCAAATGATGACTGCAGTCATGAAATTAAAAAACACTTGCTCCTTGGAATGAAAGCTATGCCAAATCTGTACAGCAGACTAAAAAGCAAAGACATCACCTTGACTACAAAAGTCTGTATAGTCAAAGCTATGGCTTTTCCAGTGGCAAGGTATGGCTATGAGAGTTGGACTATCAGGAAACCTGAGTGATGCAGAATCAATGCTTTCAAATTGTAGTGCTGAAGACTTTTGAGAGTCCCTTGTACAGCAAGGAGATCAAATCAGTCAATCCTTAAAGAAATTAATTCAGGTTATTCACTGGAAGGTCGAATATTGAAGCTGAAGCTTATGTACTTTGGTTACTTAATGAAAAGGGGCTCATTGAAAAGACCTTGATGGTGGGAAAGATTGAAGTCAAAAGGAAAAGAGAATAGCAGAAGATGAGAAGGATAGATAGTATCATGGAAACAATTAACATGAATTTGGAAAGACTTCAAGAGATAGTGGAAAATAGAAGGGCCTGGTATCCTATGGTCTATGGGGTCATAAAGAGCCGACAACAAAAACAACAAAATTCCTACTCTACAAAGTTTGACAAAAAACAGTATTAATGTATGTCACAAGATTCCTGCTAAATAATAAAGATAATACAAATAAAATTATGTCAAAACAAAAAAATAATCTTTAAAAGTAGAAACTTGAGCTTATTTCAGAATAAGCTTATTTTATAAACGCTGAGGATCTTGTTTCTACTATAAAGATAACTAAAGTACTGAATTGTCTCCCCCATTTTTTTTTAATTTTTAGGCAATTGGGGTTAAGTGACTTGCCCAGGGTCACAAAGCTAGTAAGTGTCAAGTGTTTGGTCTGAGGCCGGACTTGAACTCAGGTACTCCAGACTTCAGGGCCAGTGCTCTATCCATTGCGCCACCTAGCTGCCCCTGTATTGTCTCCCTTATGATCACTAAAGTACAGTCATTTGAAATATGGTTTTTATGACTTCTGGCAGCATAGTCAAATAACTGCATGTAAGTCCAACTTCTCTTTATCTGTGTAAAATAGCAAGAAATCTTCCAAATAAAGTAAAATAATAACCAATAAAAGAAAAAATAAAGACATTCTCACAAGAAAAATTTCTTATAAAAAAAGGGACAGAAGAAATGAGTAAAAAAAAAAAGAGTTTCATATACATGATGTCCCTAGTCTTAATGAATTTTTAAATTTATACAATATGTCTCAAAACCAATAGACTTTTGTTAAATGCTACCCAATGCAGAAATATATGGAGCAAAGGCAAACTAGAAAAAAAGCACTAAAAAAGGGAATAATTCTGTAGGGATTAAAACTAGACTCCCAGGAAAAAAGAACAGACATCCAGAATATTAAAAAGCTTAATCAACATTAAAAAAGATAAGGAGCAAAATTAGAACTCAAAGAAGAATTAATTCTAAAAGAAAAGAAAATCAATGGCATAGAAGTAAAGATAAACATTTTAATAAGTAGTATACATTCTAGAAAAGGAATGGTAGGAACAACACATAAAATCCAGAGATACAACAAGAGATTAAAGATAAAAAATAATAATGTCAGGTCCCATTATTTCCTCATGCAGCACAATGGAGGCTATAATGCAAAAGTTGACATGTGTTGGTTCCACTGTCATTGAAGGAGAAAAAGTTTGTTACAAAAATCTTGAATAATCTTTTCTATTTTTTTAAGTTAAGGGACTTGCCTAGGGTCATAGAGTTACTAAATTTCTATGATAGGATTTGTACCTAAGTCTTCCTGATTCCAAGTCCAGCATAGCTACCTTTTACCGGATATCACAGGATCAGGATTTGACAAAGGCTGGGAGGCCCAGGTCCCTTCAGGAGCCCCTCAAGGTCAGGATTACCTAGAATTCCTTTGGAAAGAATAACTTTATCATTGTTCAGACCAGCCATAGCAAAGGTACAGCATTCATATTCAGCATGCCAAATGCAACTTTAAATAGTACCCCATTAGAATGGTAGCTCATTACTAGTAAGGACTGTTAGCACAGTTAGCAGCTAGCACAGTGCCTGGTACAGAGTACGTGTTTAAAACATACTTGCAGATTAATTATCATTGAATTAACAACACAATGAGCTTCAAACCATTCTCTCTGTCACTGCCTTGTACTAGATCCCCATTACTTTTCACTATGATTACACAATGACTGATAAATCACCTTGAGTGGCAGGTGCCTAATCAAGGTCAATAGCAGAAAGCAAAATAGGATGAAGATCTTTGGTCATCCAGCATATTATAGATCTGTGAGGCAGAAAGGGAATAGATATTTCCAATAGCCCTATTGTCCCCTCTTCCATTTTGAATCTAACTATAGACGGCATATAAAAACAGAGAGAGACCTATGTTTTTCATTGGCTCGTTAGAGTGCAATCACGGACCTATATTTAAAGAAAGAAGAAGAAAATGAGCTGATGTGTCCAGTACTGTGCACCATTGGTGGTCTGATATTTCTAAATGGCATTCCCTGTTTGTGTTTGTTTCCCTGTCAGTCAGTCAGTCAACATTTATTAAGCACCTCCTATGTGCCAGGTCCTATGCCAAGCGCTGGAGATACAAAAAAAGATAAAAGACAGTCCTTGCTTTTAAGGGGCTCACAGTCTAATCGGGGAAAGGACATGCAAACAACTATGTATAAACAAACCATACAGGATAAATTGGAAATAATCAACAGAAGGAGGGCACTAGAATTAAGGGGGATCAGGAAAGGCAGGATTTTAGCTGAGACTTGAAGGAAGCTAGAAAAAAAAGATTTGGAAGGAGAGCATTTTAGGCATGGGGGGAATAGCCAGAATTGGGAAATGAAGTATCTTGTTCCAGGAAAAGCAAAGGAAGCCAGTGTCACTGGATCAAAGAATACAGGGATGTAGGGTGGGAAGGGGGATAGTGTAAGAAGACTAGAAAGGTATGGGGGAATGGGGAACATGTTATGATGGGCTTTGAACAAAGAGGTATTTGTATTTGATGTGTCCCCTGTGTTATGACTTCAATAGCAATTAAACTCTTGGACATAAAGAACATGAAAGAGTTAGCTGATTATGACTCAGTCTCTGAAGGTCAAAACATCAGCATCCTTGTCAGTATCTTTTGAAGTTTTTCCTGTTCTCTTAGACATATTTGTTCCCTCAGATGTATCTCCTTTTGTTAAGGGTATCAGAATTTAAATTTATATCCCTGCTGTTATTATGGGATAGCCTTTATCAGAATATAAATAATATATACACACATATGTACATATATACACATATAATATATATTCATATGTATACATAGATATATGTGTGTGTATGTATTCTGAGAGGCAGTGTGACATAGTGGACTAGGAATCAGGAAAACCAGGGTAAAATTCCACTTTACATACTCAATTGCTATATCACCATCAGTAAGTCATTGCATTCACAGATAATTTTGGCATAATTTAAGAACTTCCTGAAAATTCTCAATTCCCCATTTTAGGGAAAACTTTTAACACAATGGCATTAAAAATAATACTTAATGGGAAGGGGTCTCAAGGGCCTTTGAATTCAACTTCATTTTAAAGATGAGAAAAAGAAAACTAAGCCTCAGGGAAGTTAAGCAATTTGCACAGGTCATGCAGCTAGTAAACATCAGAGATGGAATTTGAGTCTGATTTGAACTTCATAGCCTATGCTCTTTTCATCTTCTTCATACTTCCTCCCTCTACGTCATTTTAAAAGAAAGGATTGGGGAAGGGGACGTAGCCTATGAAGCCTTTCAAACCTGACATAAGATGTTAATACATACATATCATTTCATTATGTCAGGAAGTATAACTATATTAGACCCGAATATCTATTGCTTTAGCAAATAAATACACTGAGGTTTCAAATACTGTTCAATAAAATGAAAGAATGAAACAATCTAACTCAGTAGAGAGAAGATCTTAAGTACCTTTTAAAAAGTGTATGGGTGTATGTGCACACACACAAACACATATGAAAGTCTGCTTGGCACAGTGGCCATGGGGTCAGCCTATGCATAAGGAAGACTAGATTCTCCCTCAGTGGCACACGCACTGCAGAGCCCCGGGAAGCTCTGATTTACTCATCTGTATGGGTGGAAAAAGTCTCCACAGTCGAAACTTCCTGCCAAATGCTACAGACTCCTAACAATAGGAAATGTGCATATGTGTCTACTCCATAAAATAAACTCATCTGTAACACAAGGGCACCACCTGTTGATGTATCAGAAGAACTGAAATGAACCAGAAATGACAGCACAATATTTTCTATTAAGGTCCAGTTTTCAAGAATGCTTTTCTAGTACTGGTCAGTAATGATCTTCTCCCCACTGCCCCATATTATTCAACATTTTATTTTACAGCTCCCTAACACATATATCACATGACAATCTGCATTATAGCTGGTGTTTCATCCCCTTACTAAATCACAAATTCTTGGAGGACAGGAGCCATATCCAACTTCATATTTCTCTTAGCACCTAGCACAGTGTTCCCTATAGACAGAATGTCATAACAAATGGTTGTTTCATAGCACTAATTTGATGCTTCATATTCAAAAGAAGACAGTAATAAGTCATTGGATATGGTGAATAATCAATATTATCACAACAAAATGAAACTGACTCTAACTTAACAGGTAGGAAGTGATTGGTAACTGGCCTGGGAGTAATTTCTAAAAAGCTATGTGCAGGCAAACCAAAAAATTAGAGTAAATATCAACATCGAAATCAAATTAAAAACAGAGATTAAGGTAAGAAGAAATTTCATGAATTAGAACAGTTTTATCCTAACCTACCCAAACAAGTTCTTAATGCTAAAAAAAATGAGAAATTGATAAACTTAAATACATGAAATCAGATTATCACTTTTCTTACATAAGTTTAGCTGATATCAAGAAGGAAGGAAGTCAATAGAGCCCAGAAACTATCTCAATCAGCAAACACTTGTTTTCTTTGACAAGTAGAGAGACAGAATAATCAAATGCCACTAAATTAGTGTAGTAATAAAACATTAGAAAGAACAGAAGATTGCAAGCAGTATCATCTCACAAAACAACAAAAAAAAAGTGGAGGAGTGTTATAGGAAATCCTGGTCCTCTAGTAATTTAGGTTCAATACTGCAATGAAATGGAAATACTCGTACAAAATTTGACAGTTAACAAATATATACTTAGTCATAGCAGCAGAAGGATATGGATCAGGAAAATTCAGTGAGGACACTGATATGATTCAGCACAGGGCAGCTCCCCTACCTCTGTCCTACCTGTGCCAGCCTTGTCCATCAAACCTCAGGACCCAGTTAGATCCTCGTGGTTTATTGTACCTCAGGAGACCAGGAAGCCAAATTAACATCCTGAGCCAATTAAATCACAAGGACAGCTGCAATACCTCCTAAGAAAAATAACTAGCCTAATCTGCATGGGACAGAGCCTTAGAATAATCCTCCCACCACAAGTAAAAAAAATGAGTCTGAGAAATAATTAAGGGAAATCATCCCAAGAAGGTTTATACCTAGAATTACAGTGAAAGCAAATAAACAGCACAGATAAGACCCATCAGCATTTCTATAATTATCAATTCTTATTATTGATCTCTGCCATATTTGGATTCTAAAACCCCAGAACATGATATGGCACATAAGGAAGGAGAGGGCACTTAGGATCGTGCACTGAGAGCTCAAAAGTACCTTCAATGTCTAGTCCAACCCCCTTACTTTTCATACGAGGAAAGTGAGGCCTAAAAAGAAACATTGCTCAAAGTTACACAGCTGGTAAGTGGCAGAGGTAGAATTTTAATCCAGGTGTTTTTGCTCCAAATCCTGTACCTAAGAAGATGAAATTGGGACAACCACCTCAAGTACACACAAAAGGATTCTGCACTATAGGTAGGAAACCTAGAAGGCCAGTTGTGACTGGAAGCTTTGCCTAATTTGCTGGAACCATTTTCCAAATTTGCTCCAAATTGCTTCTTTCTATGATTATTATAAGACATAATGATACTGATTTACTTTGAAAGATAGTCATCAATATCAATTAATAAAATAATTCCAAAACATTTTGTAAATATACTTTAGTACAATAATAGATCTGTCATGATAACATAGGCCATCTTTCCATTGGTGTAGGTTACATCAAATCTATGTCTTATGTTGTACATCCCCTCCCATAAATCCTTCATAAATCAAGTTGCCATGCTTAAAGCCATCCTCAAGGTATTTTTCTATCTTATGACACAAATATAGCACTCAATTTATCTATTGGTTATTCCCTGCTCTCTATTTCATAATCAGCTTACCTCATTTTCTAGTCATATATTTCTTGGAGGAGATCCCTTGCTTACATGAAAATCATTATTCCTAACATGCTACAACTTATGCCTACCAATCTGACAGTTTTAAAAGTACTATCAAGATATATTAAAGAAGATGCCAAATAATGAAATTACAATTTCCAAAAATAAAGTGATTGAAAGGATATTACTTACTATTTGCCCATGTGACAATTTTCTCATCTTTATATGATTATGAAAATGGCCTACACACACATTTAGGCTATCCTTGATGAAAATGCATGCCTGTTGTCAGACTGTCTGGGATGATTTTCTGTAACAGACCACATCGTCATATATTTGTGACTGAAAAGTATGTAGCATACAAGATCCTACTGTGTTTACTATTTGTTAATTAAAAAACATAGTTGACTCAGAAGAGCAAAACATAGCTGTAAAGGCTCTCCTCCAACAAGCTTTCTACCATGCTTATGTTAAAATATTATAAAACATTACTTGAAAGAAGTAACTGCAGAGATAACTGTTTTTAAAATTATCTTTTATCAATATCCATAAAGATATAAAATAAGTAGAAACACACTTACCCAATATTTGCCGTTGTCATGGAGAATGTCCTACTCATAATCTAATGGAAGAAGAATTCTGGGAAAAAAATAAAAAGAAGAAGAAGAAGAAGAAGCAAACCCATCCACAATTGTCATTGATTCTTACAAGCCAATAGCTGTGACCAAAACACCTGGCCTAATTTTAGAGAAGTAAATTTATATACTAAGAAAACACAAATTATCTTGCACTTTGTGAATTGTGGGTATGGGTAGAAAATCCTGTCTTCTACTTGAATTAATCTAATTTCATGGCAAATTGAATCATCATATCTAAAGGAGTACTACAAAGTTATATAAGATGGGTGAGTAACAATCTAGACTATAGATTTGTTAAGAGAGAGAATAATACATTTTTCATAGTAAAATTATTTTCATAGGTTGCCATGGCACAGAAGATGCTTTATTATCTTTCAAGATGTGTAATCTAGCAGTCACAATAATACCAACTTTGGTAAAAAGACATCAAAATTATTTCTCTGATACTTCAAAAGTGGTGATACTCTGTCTTGAAACCTTGAGTGAACAAGTTGAAACATTTCATTAATATCTACTCACTCATATTTTCCTGATTTATCCCAAAACAATAACGAAAATTATAGATCAAATGCTTTCCCCTTTTGTTCTAAGACTACTATCATAACCTTCTAGTTGGCCTCTCTGCCTCAAATCCCTCTCTTCTGTAGTCCATCTGCCACTCAGTTATCAAAGTGATCTTCCTAAAATATAGGTCTGACTATATCACATCACCCCTCCATAATTCTTTTCTTCAAAGCCATGTTCATATCTTTCCGTGTTCTTAGACTTCATTCCCTTACACATATTCTACGATCCAATGATCCCGGGCTTCTTGCACAAGATACTCCATCTCCCAACCATTCATTTTCACAAGCTGTGCCTCATATCTGAAATTCTCTCTCTCTTCACATCTGCTTCTTGACTTCCTTGGCTTCGTTTAAGTGTCAGCTAAAATCCCTTCTACAATAAGCCTTTCCTGGTCCCCCTTAATGTTAGTGCTTTCCCTCAGAATACTTCCAACTTGTTTGTACATAGTTTTTTGCATATCATGTCCCCCATTATATTGTGAGTTCCCTGTGTGTAGGGACTGTTTTTGTTTGTTTTCATTTTCTCCTTTCTTTGTATCCTCAGCACTTAGCACAATGTCTATCACATAGTAGGGATTTAACAGATGTTTTTGATGACTTGACTTCATGTTAATTTTTAGAATACTCTCATTTCCCATATTTGCCTATCTATAACAACTGCTTCTGGATTAATCTTTGTCACCTGGCCCAATGTTATTACCTTATAGCCAGACACCAAACCAATGATAATTTACATTCAAGTTTAAACAGGAAATATAGGAGCAACCATTTTGCAATTCATAGCCTTGTAGAATTAGACTTGTAAACCTCAGTGGTAGGTCACATAGTCCAAATTCCACCTGAGGAAGCAGGAGCCCAGAGAGTTTAGGACTTGCTCCACACAAGTACTAAAAGGTAGAACCAAATTTGGATTCAAATTCTTGTGGATGAGGTCTTTCCACCAGAATTGCCTAAGGATTCCTAGAGGTTGTAACCAGCCTAGGTTCCACACAAAAAGTGACAGAGCTCAAATTATATTCAAGTCCCATGGCTCCAGGTTTAGAGGCTTTTTCTACAAAAGTTGCATTGAGATATTAAACGACTTGCCCACGGTAACTCAACCAATAGGTGTCAAAGACTTTGAACCTAGGACTTCTGGACTCCAACTGGCTCTTTATCCAGTATATCACCATAAGTCACACTACTACTACTGCTGACTGCTCCTACTACTGCCACTAACAATACCTAACATTCACAATTCAGTAAAATGAAGAAAGAACACAAAGAAGGAGTCAGATTCTTCAAAGGTCAGGTACATGTCCATCCTTTGACAAGGTTAAAATGCCCAATTTGTGTTCGACTTTTTTTCATCCTCCCCCTTCCTCCTCTGCCATCCTGGTCCTTTTCTCTTCAATTTTTATACTCTCTTGCTGAAAACTATTTCAGTGGGGAACAGAGAGCCTGGACAATATCTGCCTCGTTTTCTCATCTGTAAAAATGAGAGTTATTTTTTATTATTATATAGGAGCACCTACCTCCCAGGGTGTTGTGAGCATAAAATACTTGTAAAGCACTTTGTTAAAGCGCTATATAAATGAAAATTGTTATTATTATTATTATTCGGGCAACTAGGTGACACAGTGGATAGTGCTGACCCTGGAGCCTGGAAGACTCATCTTCGTGAGTTCAAATCTGGCCTCAGACACTTACTAGCTGTGTGACCCTGGGCAAGTCACTTAACCCTGGGGTCACGAAGAGTCGGACACGACTGAACAACATTATTATTATCATAAAATAATAATACTCTTACAGACTAAGGGAGCTCGAACCTTGCCCTCCGGTGAGCCTTGGAAGGTGTTCCCTGTAGGGGGATGACTGAGGTGCTGTAGGGGGCGGGAGGGGATGGGAGACAGAGAGATGGGGAGAAAAGGACAGAAGCTATGGCTGTCCCGCAAAGAAACTCCTCCATCTCGGGCTAATCTCGGTTCACCCTAAACCAAAGGAGAGAGCGGGCTGGACAGCTCCCTGACCATCAAGCAGGAACGAGCTCCTCAAGCTCTCTTGTCGTTACTTCCGCTTCCGGTGAGGACGCGCCGAAACCGCCCCCGCCTCCCGAGCTCTGATGGGTGGGTGGGGCTAAAGGGGAGGAAGTGGCGGAGAACTTCCGGTCCTGCGGAAACTCGGCGCGGTGGCTGGGCTGACAGGCGCCGGATCCCGTGCAGAAGTGCCCGCTGCCTTCCATCCTCCTCCCGGTCCTCCTCCCTCTCCTCCTTCTTCCCCTCCTTTCTTTCCTCCTCTTCCTTCTCTTTCTCCTTTTTCTCTTCCTCCTCTTCTTCCTTCTTCTCCTCCCCTTCCCCTCCGCTGCCTCTGCCCGAGCCTTCCCAGCCTCCCCAATCCCCATGTTTCGGGGCGGGAGGCCTGGAAGCGAAAACCCGCTCGCCGGCACTTCATCATGTCCGAACTGACGAAAGAGCTGATGGAGCTGGTGTGGGGCCCCAAGACCAGCCCCGGCCTCTCCGACACCATCTTCTGCCGCTGGACTCAAGGTACCGCGGGGCCCGCGCCCCTCCCCCGGCTCCGGCGGGGCTGGTCGGCCCCCCGGCCTGGGCCCTCGACCTCCACCCCTCCGGCGTGGGGCGGGCAGGTGCTGGCCCTCGGGGATCCGACCACACCCCACCTGGGGCGGGGAGATAGCAGCTGATCTGCCGGTGCCGAGAGGGCGGTGGTGTGGGCCGGCTACGGGAGCGCTGCTCAATTAACCTGGAGTCCGGGAATGGAAAAAAGAAAAATAACTTTATGTCAGTGTAATTGTTTGCCTTTGTAAGCCTATTTGTGTGGTGCATTTAATCAAGTGACAAGCAGTAACTAAGCACTTGCGACGTGTCAGGCACCTTGTTAAGCACAGGGAATACAAAGAAAGACAAATCAAACAAAACGTCCCTGCTCTCAAGGAGCTCCCAGTCTAATGGAAAAACATTCCGAGAAGGGTCTGTAGACTAAATCAGACTGCCCAAGGGTAGGCGTGATACAGAAAGGTGAAGAATCTCAGGTCTACACTTGGCGTGTAGGTCAGTTTCCTATAAAAGGTCGACTTACTTGGATTGTTCTAGGCTAAGGTTATGGAACTTCTTGTCTACACTCCATCCGCGTCAGTTTTCCAATTTTAAAAAATTGACCTAGTTGGACTGTTTTAGGCTGAGATGAAGAACTTGTCAGCGCTTTGTGTGCACGCTAGTTTCCTATAAAAATGAGTGACTTAGTTGGATTGTTTTAGGCTAAGGTTAAGAACCCGCGACTACGCTTTAAGTCTTCATCAATTTCCTATAAAGGTTGACTTAGTTGAAGTATTCTAGGCTCAGGTTAAGATCCTCTTGTCAACACTTTTCGTCCACAGAAGTTTCCTACGAAAAAAAAAGGTGACTTAGTTCAACTGTTTTAGGCTAAGGTTAAGAACCTCCCTTCTCCACACTTTTCACCTCGTCAGTTTCCCACTTAAAAAAAGGGGTGGGGGGTAATTTAGTTGGATTGTTTTCGGCCTAGATAAAGAACGTTTTGTCTATATTTTGTGTTCACACCAGTTTCCTATAAAAATGAGTGACTTCGTTGAATGTTTTAAGCTAGGGTTAATAAAAACTTGTAGTCTACACTTTGTGTCCTCATCAATTTCAATAAATAAATAAATGACTCATTCTAGGCTGAGGTTACTATGAATCCGTGTTTTATGCTTTGTCTTCCACATCAGTTTCCTCTACATGGTGATTTAGACTGTTTTAAGCTAGATTCGACCTGTTGTGTTAAGGGAGGAGGGAAATAAGAGAAGGTGGTTGGGTGGTCAAAGGAAGCTGTTTTATTACAGCTTGCCTGCTGTAATTGTTTGTGGGTGTGTCACTAATGTTCAAGGCGTGGTACAGGATATAGAACTGCAGTAAATCATTGCCTGAAAAGTCTAGATGAGAGGGCAAGGCTGTTTCTTGTGGCCCATTACATCTCTGTTATAAAGGATTGGGGAGTTTTATTTTCAGAGTCCAAGGGAGCCTCAAACACCAAGCAGCTGCCCCAGTACTGAGATAATTTTGTCAGAGCACATTTGGAACTGTATTTCTTGGGATGAGGGTAAAAGTTTGTGTTACTTTTAATAATATATTTTGGGCATCTGAGTGTTTTTGTGGTTTGTTTTTTTTTTAACAGCCCATTTGTGGAGCAAATATCTGCTCAAGAAAGTGATTATTGAACATTTAAAATTGAAAACTTAATTCAGAATATACATCATAAGAAAAAATATAATATTTCTTTCCTTGGCATTGTTTCAGCATCTTTCAAAATTAGAATTATGGTATTTTAGAGTTAAAAGTTTAGAGATATTCTACTCTGTGCTTTCCCCCACTCATTTTAGGATAGCTGAGTTTTATTTAGCCTCAATCCCTAAAGTACTGTGTTGCTAGCAGCTTGATATATATTTATTGATCAGTGACAGATTAGGAATTGGTTGCCTCTCCACGTTAAATGGTTTGTCCAACGTCACACCTCTTATTAGTGGTAGAATCATAGAATCTCAGAATTGGAAGGATTCTCATGTGTCCAAATAGTCCAATTCCTGCCTGAACAAGAATCCTTTCTCAATAATAATAAGCAGGAAGACTTCAGAAAACGCTTGTATGGTCTGATGCGGAATGAAGTGAGCAGAACCAGGAGAACACTGAACACAGTAACAGCCACGTTGTGCAATGACTAATATTGATAGACTTAACCCTTCTCAGCAATGCAAGATCTACGACATCTCTAAAGGCCTCACAATGGAAAATGCTATCCACATCCAAAGAAAGAACTATGGAGTTTGAAAGCAGATCGAAGCATATTATTTGCTGTTTTTTTTCTTCTGTTGTGTTTTGTTTCCTCTTTCTGGTGGTTCCTCCTATTGGTTCTAATTCTTACTTACAACATCACTAATGTGAAAATATGTTTAATAGGAGTGTCTATGTAGAGCCTATATCAGATTGTGTACAGTCTTGGGGAAGGAGGTAGGGAGGGAGGGGGAGAAAAATCTAAAACTCAAAAGCTTATGGAAGTGATTGTTGATAAATCAAAATAAATTAATAAAGTTAAAAAATAATTTCTTGAAAGATAAAAAAAAGAATCCTTTCTGTATCATACTAATTGGTCATGTGTTTGAATACTTGCAGTGAGAGGGAACACTCCACCCACTTAGAAAGCCATTTTTGATAGTTCTAATGGCTAGATTAGCCATTTTTGATAGTTCTAATGGCTAGATTAGCCATTTTTTCTTTTAATTGAGCCTAACTAAGATTTTTTTTTTTTTAAAGCTTCTGCTCCTTGGTCCTAGATCTGCCCTCTGGGGCCAGAAAGAAAAAGTCTAATATCTCTTCCATGTAACAACCCTTAAAATGCATGAACATGGCTAATCCTAAATCCAGTTTCCTCCACCCTTAACTTCCTCCCCCATCAGCTGATCAGTATATGGCATGAACTTGAATTCCTTTACTAAATTCTTCCATTTAAACTGCATCGGTTGCTATTCCCTTTACACTTTAAAACATCCTCCACTTCTGTGCCTTTGCAAAGGCTAATCTTCCGTACCTGGAATACATTGCCACCTCCTTAGAATCCCTAACTCCTTTCCTGCATGAGACCTGTACTGATTTCTGCCTTCTTTCTTTCTTAGTAATGCCCTTCCTCCTCAAAATTACTT
The DNA here is from genome assembly GCF_900497805.2 of Vombatus ursinus. Taxonomy (NCBI): domain Eukaryota; kingdom Metazoa; phylum Chordata; class Mammalia; order Diprotodontia; family Vombatidae; genus Vombatus; species Vombatus ursinus. The sequence continues at coordinate 7,474,595 of NW_020945237.1, read as the reverse complement.
TGTATTTATTGTGTGTGTGTGTGTGTGTGTGTTTAGTTTTGTCTTTATATCCATTGTGCTAGTATAGTGCTTGGCACAAGTAGGTACTTAAATACTTGTTGAATAAATCTTATGTCCAACATTTTAACCTATCAAAATCTTTGAATCTTGACTGTGCGTTAGAATTGCCTATTGGTTCATCTACAAACTTATTAAGTGCTTTTTTTTGAGTGATTGATAATCAAGCCATCTGTAGCTTTATGTATAACTCATTGATCCAAATGCTTATGCTTAGCATAGAACTAAGCATATATTCCTAAGGGCACTGGAGACCTTCTTTGAGCTGATATCAAATCATTATGGTTCTCTGGAATATAGCTCTCCTTACTTTCTATGCTATTTTCATCATATTGTTTTGATGGAATTCCTAATTGTTCAATAAAATTGTAGACCAGATCTCACTTGATGGGATATACTTGTTTGGTCTAAAATCCTGCATTTTCAAATCTTATCTTAAATTTTATGTTTCCCTTTTAATTATTTATCCTTTGGATCTTTTTTTATTACATTTTGATAACAAACATGAATAAAACTGGTGATATTTATCTATAGTATTTAAATTTTTTTAAAAAAACTGTTGAAGCTTTTAAAGGAAGCATTATTTTGCTTGCTTCAATACAACACTTCAACACTCACTTGCTTTAACACAATCTGTGCAAAATATTTCTTCAATGTTTTACTGTGGTAAAATATGGAAATATTAAACTTTTGTTTTCAACTGTTAAGGTAAACTCAGAGTATGTACTACATACTGTGTATGTAGTATGTATGTAGTACATACTACATGTACTACAAAACATACACAGTATGTAGTGTGAAGTAGTTTAATTGTGGGCTCTGCCAAAACCTAGATATCCTAGGTTTTTTAGACCAGAAAGGTACCGTAGAAATCATTTAGCCCAACCACCTTGCTTCACAGATGAGAAAATTGAGGGTACTAGATTGGTACCTTTGTCCTCAAGGACTTTATAATCTCTAGCTCCAAATCTAGTATTTTAGAGAATATTTTCTCTTGTATAGGTCCGTTATAAAAAAAATCAAATTGGGCTTGTCAGCTTTTTAAGAGGACTAATAGTTACGAACCACATTGTTTTAATATAGCTGTGTTGTTCTGCGTTGGACCCTAATGTATTCCCAGTCCTGAAAGAAATGTGTATGCTCTGAAGTTTTCTTTGACAGTCACAGACACTTAACAACCAAAACTACTTCCATTTCAATGCTTTAAGGTTCGCTGAATGCTTTCCTTGATATAGTTGAGTGAGATAAGTAGCACCACTATTGGAATTTCCATTTTTTTGAGAAGGTAACTTAGCAGGGTTCTTCTGGGTAGGTGAAATAATTGTGGTCTTTCTTCTAGTAAGTGCAGGCATCTTATCTGCAGTTCTAACATTCCTTAAGTCTTGACCTGGACTTTAATCAAATTGAAAAGTGCATACATTTCGGCATTGTTATATGAATAACTAATGGAGTGTTGGAACTACTTTGCAGATACAAAGTTATGTTTATAAAATTGCCGAAAATGGCTTATTGCAATATGAGTCAGGGTAGATGTCCTTACAGGAAATAATTTAATAAGTATCCCTTCAGAATTTACAATGTTTCACATTCACTTAGAAAAATACTTAACAGAATAAAATGCTTTAGATGAGCAGTTCCAAACATTGTTAATATTTCAGGGCAACTGAGTGTGTATGTATGTATGTATTTGTTTGTTTGTTTATTTGGTGATTAAATTTGTTACATTGAGGTTTGGAGTAGACTTTTGTATGTTTTATTTATTTATTTTTTGAGGTTCCACATGCCAGAGATTGCTCCAGCAGTCATTTGGGATGTTGGAGTAGACAATAAGGCTCCACTTTGCTGCACCTAAAATGCTGCATTAGTGTCTGACATCAACTCTGGCATTGTTTCATAAATCTATAATGGCACTTAGTATTGGACTGCATTCAGATCTTGAGCCATCATTTAGAAACAATTGACAGATTTAAGAATTTTATTTTTTAGAAATAGGTTTTTTTAAGACCATGTTTAGATGATGTTTCTCATCTAGAATTGCCACTGCCTGACCAGGTGGAGCAATTTTGGAATGTATTCAGAATATAGGCATCTATGTGACTGCAACTGCACTGTAGATGAGTGAGCTTTGACTTTGTTTACTGGCAGAATTATTATTTTCATGAATTATTACAAATTATTTTCATGAACATCTATAAATGAAAGTGATCCTGTAGATCCAGCATAACTTTATCAAGAACTGATTATGCCAGGCTAATGTCATTCATTTTGTTTGTTTGTTTTGGATAGGGTTAATTGGTATGAAAAGAATGCTGTAGGTGTGGTTTATATTTACCTAAATATTAGCAAAATATTTGATAATTAATCTTGTGAACAAGGTGGAGAAATGTGGGCTAGCTAATAGGTTAGGTGGGTTGGTAGGGAACTCATTAAATGACAGGACTAAAAAATAGTGTGATGATAACTTGCCAGGTTGTCTTTAGTGGAATACTCTAGAAATCTTTTCTTGTCCCTGTGTCCTTTATCAGTGACCTGAATGTAGGCATAAGTGTATAAGCTAGATAGAGAAATAGGTAATATATATATATATATGCACATGTGTATATATTTACATATATGACACACATTATAGATAGTAAACATATAAACACATAGTATATATTATAAATAAATATATAATACAAATAGTAAATATACACATGTATAGCATATACATATATTGTGTATATATAGTGTGCTTATCACACATGCAGGTGACATAAGTTAGAAGAAACAGCTAATCCACTGCATGATAAAGTCAGGATACAAAAAGTATTTGATTGGCCAGAACATGGAGCTCTGTATAATGAAATTTAATAGACATGTCTTGATCTGTTTTGCTTAAAAAATACATGTTACAAGGGAAAGCTTCTATATCAGGATAGAGATGAATTCATGAATAACGATAGAGATTGTCAAAAAAGGGCATCAAAACATTTAAAATGCACAAAAGAAAACCAAAAAAAGTATGCAGAAAGGGACATAAAATAAAGATTTTTACTATTTTAAAAATTTATATATATTGAAGGAAAACTACTTAGAAATTGTTTCTTATTCTTCAACATTCTTTGTATATTGAAATGTTGTAGATGGTTCATTAAAAAGCAAATGTAAAAAATGACAAATGTAAAGCTTTTTATAATCATAAAATCATAAAACCAACTTCACAAATACAAGACTGGAGATGGGCAGGGAAGGGTATTTTAGTGGACTTCAGGCTCACTGTGAGTAAATAGTGTTTTTAGTGGAAACTTAAAAGTTAATGTAAGCTTTGGCTGCATTAATAGAAGTCTAGTGTCCAGGACAGTGATAATACCACTGTACTCTACCCTAGTGAGATCATATCTTGTGTTCAGTTCTGCATTCCATATTTTAGAGAAGTCATCATTGAAGTGGAGAATGACTAGAGAAAGATAATAGGGATCATAGATAGAGTTTAAAGGGATCTTAGAGGCCATGTAGTCAAACTCCGTCATTTTACGGGTGAGAAAATTGGGGCCCAGATAGTTTAAATGATTTACCCAAAGTCAGGCAAGGTGATAAGTGAAAGAAGCATGATTTGATTGAAGGTCTACTTCTTCCGATTCCAGTGTTTTTTCCCACTATACAATGGGCAGTCATGGCTGTTGAAAGACCTTGAGTTGCTACTGTATGTTTTTCTTCTGTTGATTATTTCCAGTTTATCCTGTAGCTTATTTGTACATAGTTGCATGTTGTCTCCCTCATTAGACTGTAAGCTCCTTGAGGGCAGGGGCTACCTTTTGCCTTTCTTTATATCCCCCAGGGATTACCAATGGTTGGGATAGTTGCTTAATATTTATTGACAAATTCCCCCAATCTGCAGCAAAGGTTAGGCGGGGGAGATGCATCATTTTCTGTCTTAAGCATCAAGCTTCATCATAATTATGCAACATTCGGTTTTGTTTTGTGTTTTTTCCCATTTACCTTGTTGTAGTAATTTTGTATTCCTAGTACTCCTTACTTCACTCAATATCAGTTCACTTAGTGTATTTTTCAAGGGAAAATACTACTTTTCATATGTTTGGCATGTCTTCCCACCTAAAGATTATGAAAAAGTTTATGCTATCACATACTTCTTTTTCCTATAATTGAAATTGTAACACAGGAAGACATGTATGAACTGGTGCAGAACAAAATAAAAACAAGAAAACAAAACATCCAATGACTACAAAATGTAAAAAAAAAAAAAACACCATTAAAAGGCCATGAGATATAATTACTTGTAATGACCAACTTGTGTAAGAAATAGCTAAGTGGTACAGTGAATAGAGTGCTAGACTTTGAATCAGGAAGATGAATTCATATCTGGTCTCACACTTAGTAGCTGTGCAGTACCGACCTCCTAGGGTTGTTGTGAGGATCAAGTGACATGGTATTTGTTACTTGCTTGCACAGTTCCTGGTACCCAGTAGGTGCTTAATGAATGCTTATTACTCTTCCCTTTCTCCCACTGGAAAAAACTAATGTTAAAACACTCTCTCACCTCTCTTAATAGAGGAGTGTGGAACATACTTATACACTATCCAACATGGTTACTGTGTTGATCAGTTTGCTGAAATGTTTCTGTTACAAGGTAGAGTTCAATGGGAGAGGGAGAACTATGGTGAAATGCCTGGGATATAAAAACAAAAGGCACCAACGAAATTTTTAAAAAGTGGGGTTTAGATACCTCTAATGGTTTGAAACAGGTCATTTAAATCAAACCTAAACTTGCCTCATTTCAACTTCTACTCATTGCTCCTAGTTCAGTATTCTGGGATCAAGCAGAACGAGTCTGATTGCTCTTCTAATTGACTGTTTTCAGTACCTTAATACTGTTATCATGTCCTTTTAAGATTCTTTTTCTCCAAGCTAAACAGCCTGAGTTCCTTTCAATGACCCTCATATGGCAACAACTCAACTCTTTTGTTTAAAGTTTTTACTGATGTCTCAATTTCCAAACATATTCCCTCCCCAAAAAGCTGTTCCTTGTAATAAAAAATAAAAGAGAAGTTAAAAAAAAAGTTCAGCAAAACTAATAAATTAATCAACCAAGTCTGACAGTCACAGCTGTCTCCAAAATTACCAATGATCTGTTTGCTAAATCTAATGACCTTCTCTCAGTCTTCATCCTTCTTGACCTCCATAGCTTTTGACAGAGTTGATCAGCCTCTTCTCGGATAACTCAGAAGTTTTCATGACACTACTGTATCCTCGTTCTTCTCCTATTTGACTATTCCTTCTCAGTCTCCATTAATGGATCTTTATCTAACAGCTGACCTCCACTGACTGGTTGTCCCCCAACGCTCTGTCCTAGATCCTCTTCTCATCTCCCACTAGATGACAGGTGGCAACCTTATCAACTTTCATGGATTCCATTATCATCTCTATGGTGAAGATTCTCACATCTGCTTATTTAGCCCTAACTTCTTTCCTAACCTCCAGACTTCAATCTCAAACTGCCTGTAGGCGATCTTGAACTGGATGTCCTATAGGCATCTTAAACTTAACATATCTTTCAACCTAAACCCTCACCTCTTCCCAACTTCCTTATTAGTGTTAAGGGCACCACCATCCTTCCAGTCATTCATTCAGGCTTGTAACCTAGATGTCATCCTTGACTTCCTCTCCCTCACGCCTCAATGTATAATCTGTTGCAAAACGCTGTCTATTTTACCTTCATAACATCCCTCATATATGACCCAGTCTCTTTTTTGACAGTACTGCCTCCCTAGTGTAGACCCTCATCTCATTATCTGGATTATAGCAGTAGCCTGCTGGTTGGGCTGCCTGCTACAAGTCTCTCTCCACTCTAGTCCATCCTCCATTTAGCTGTCAAAGCGAGCTTCCTGAAGTTCAGTTCCTGAAGTCCATGTTACTTCTCCTCTCAACAAACACTAATGGCTCCCTGCCACCTCCAGGATCAACTATAAAATCCTCTGTTTGGCTTTCAAAGCCCATTATAACCTCTCCTCCTGCCCACCTTTCTAGCCTTCTTATACCTCCCTCCCCCACATACTCTTCAATTCAGCTCTTTGTGCCCAAAAAGTTCACTTTCAGGCAGTCTCACTATATCACAGATTCTGAAGACTACATTTTAGAATTAGTTTTTAGGAAGGAATGAAACCATTCCAATACTAATATACATTTATTAGATCCCTGATTGTTATACAGATTGTGCCTATATAGAACTTTTATGTTAGACAAAACAAACTTTTGTAATCTCAAGAGGAATCAACCATGATAACTGTAAATAAAGGTAATCAAGGGCCTCTGCCCTTGATATTCTTTGCACAGCCTGTTTTTGGTTGGGCATTGAGTAAATTAAATAAGAAACAGTGAGCTTTAGAGATTATCACCCTAAAGCCAAACTCAGGAAGATCTGAGGCCTACTTAACATGTGTCTCAGTTTCCTCAGCTATAAAATTGGAATAATAATAGCATGTATATCACCAGGTTATGAGGACCAAAGGAGGTAATATATAGAAAGACATTTGCAAACAATAAAGTGTTACGTATGTGTTGTTATTATTATTCTTTAACACCACTCTACATTCTTATTTTAGGGAATGTGGTTCAGTGTTTAAAGATAAATGTATGGCTTTTAGTGTTTCTTGGAAGGCTTTGAAAAATCAAAATACTCTGTCAAAAGTAACCAAAAAGCCTCTTTTCTTCTTCTAAGCAGTGAAGAAAACAAAGTAGAGGAATACTAAACCCTGAGTTTTTATTATCTTTTAAAATCCAAGTTGATGAAATTTGTTGTATGTTATCTCATTTATTCTCTTAATTTTACAAATTGAAAATCAAGGCACAGAGAGTTATCTGATTGTTTAGATTTAGCTACCAATAGCTGTGTCACATATTCCTTTCCTAATCAATAGATTTGATGTGTCTCCAACCTTTTACTCCACAGATATTTTGCTTACTCTGATGAATGATGTTTCTCATAGAAATATTTAATGATATTTTTAATCACTTATTTTTACTTTTACTTTTAGGCTTTGTGTTTAGTGAATCAGAAGGTTCTGCATTGGAACAATTTGAAGGTGGCCCCTGTGCAGTTATTGCTCCTGTTCAGGTAACATGTGCTGGTGATGGTTTACAAAATGCATGGTGAGAAGACTCTGTTAAATCTGGGGATTGCTTGTTTTTGTAAGGAGTTAGTCTAGACTTGTGATTGCATTGGTTTGGAGAACTTCTCAAGCAGTGTGTATCTCTTTGGGCATTTCACCTGGAACTTAAAATTCTAGAAAGCTTCCTGAGCCATTGAAATTAAGTCATTTGCCTAGGGTCACACAACCAGTAAAGTATCAGAGGCAGATCTTGAACCCAGGTTGCCTTCAAGGCTGGCCCTCTAGCCATTATGCCTGTCCCACACTGCCTCTCATGTTCTGGTTTACAAAAATCCGTATGATTGTTTATCATGGACATAAGGCTCTCAATCAGCTTGAACCTGTATAATTTGCTACATAAGCCTAAAGCGGAAAATTGCTGATTTATGACATGTGCTTTCAGTGTGCTTAGGTGTACTTCTTTGAATACCTGAAGAGATATTAATTTATACTACACTTCACTATAGTAGGAACAAATATTATTCATGTAGCACTGGCAAGTTTGCACAGTGCTTTGTCAGTGTTATCTTATTTGAGTTTCATAGCAACCCAGCAAGGTAGGGGAAACTGAGGCTCAGAAAGGTGACATGACTTGCTCCTGATCACAGAGCTAGGTAGAATTAGGACTCAAATCTTTTTAACCCCAAGACTAGCATGTTTTCCACTACGCCAGTCTGCTTGCTATGGACAAATAACAATTTATATTACAGATTAATCACTCGATCAAAATTTATGAAGTACCTGCTACATGCCAGGCACTAGGCTAAATGCTTGGCATACAAATACAAAAAGGAAAATCCCTTCCCTCAAGGAGCTTATAATCTACCTCAGAAAACAACAGAAAAGGAAGCTGAAAGGGAAAGTGGGTGGAGAATAGATGGCTGGCCTGGGTACCCTCCTTAAATGGAAATTTTAAGAGGAGCTCTTCATTCCACTCTCCAATCAGGAGTCCTACAGGCAGAGAATATTGATGTGGTGTGAGTACAAAGGCTGATGCAATCTTGCCAGATGATGAGGTTCCTGGGGATGTGATGAAGAAGTCCAAAGGAGACACATACTTGTTAAGCCTCTTGCCTTCATTTGTTTCCATTTGTTGAGAATAACATGCCTGACAGAAGAACGAGCTATTATATAAATATATAATGTATATACAAAATATAATATCTTATATATAAACATGTAATACACAGTTATAATATTTTGAACTTCTGTCAATGACATATATGGTTTTAAAATTAGCCTTAACTTTAAATCTGTTTTATTAATAAAAAAGTCAGTTCAAATAAAAAAAACAAAGTATATTTTCATATTGGGGAAATTTCAATTCAACAGAAACTTTCATAATTAAAAGATCTGAACAGAGAAATGAGTTAGATTACCTATGCTTTAAAATTAGAGATTGACATTTGAGTTTTTGCTATATTTATTATGTATTCTAATAATTGTTGCTTTAATTTCATAAAGGCATTTCTTTTGAAGAAGCTGTTGTTTACTTCTGAAAAATCTTCTTGGAGAGAATGCCAAGGTATTTTATTTTATTTTTTAATAATTATTTATCTTGATTTTTAAAACTTATTTTAAATGCATTTTACCTAATCAACAAGCATTTTATAATTACATCACTTTTTTTAAAATAGTTTTTTGCCTTTTACAAAATACATTTTCTCAGTTGATTTTCTTAACTACCCGTTCAGTTTGGCAGAACAATTAGGCCTTATCCTAATTTTGCAGATGAGGAAACTGAGACTAAGAAAGTAAAACTTGTAACAACAGTAAATAGTACGGAGACTCAAAAGCATATATTCTTGATAACCGGGAACTCTTTCCAGCACATCATTCAGCCTTCACTGAGATCTCAAAAAAAAAAAAATCCACAATTCTTACTCTAAAGTAGATTTTTCTTAATTTATAACTCTTCCTATTTAATCCTTCATTTGAAAATATTTACAAAGCAGTAAAACTGTATTAAGAATTGCAGGGAATGTGTAATTTTTCTAAATTTTTAATTTAATTGCTGTTTTACCACTGAATACATACTTGACTATAAATGCAAAATTTTATGCAAGAGATGGTAATGCATACTTTTGGTAAGCAAAAAATGCTAGTGTAGACATAATTCTTTTAAAACAAATATGATATTCACTTCAAATCCCTTTGAGAAAGTTTTATGAATATACATTGTATCCAAATATGAAAGTACTTTTTTTTCTAGATTTCCAAATACCATGGTTTTAACTAAAGATCTTGGTTAAATCTTAGAGACCATTATACTGTAGATGTTATAAGCATGGCAGTATTTCCATAGCTGGAGCTGTCACATGGTACAGTATCAGGTGTTTAAACCTTGCCTCCCAGAATCCTCTAGTAGGCACTTAATAAATAAATGTATATTGATTGGTTGATTGAACTTAGTGCTTTTAAGAGCACTACAAAGAAGTGGAAAATGAAAGATGAACAGTTTTGGAAACAAACATCTGAAAATGTGATCAACCAATGAGTACTTATAATTTTGTAGTATTTCTAATATATACTCATATATACTGTAATTTCCCTATAGTTCAGAACACTGCATAAATTCCTGTTCGTCCCTTTAATTTAAAAAACAAAATTTTTCAGAAAAGAAATTTTCTCTTCTCATTACTTCTTCCCTCCTTTATTTCCACCATTCATCCCTTCCTTCTTCTTTCACTCCCTATCTTCCTCCTTGATAGTCCTAAATGGTACTTCTCAGAAAAAAGAATGTTTCAATCTTATAATAGCTGATTTTTTTTTCTTTTAAAAAAGTATGTCTGTGTAATCCAATATTAGAAAATAGTAAAACTCTGATCCTCTCTCACTTGTCACCTTATCATATTACCAATTATACCCATCCAGTCCTCAACCTTACATCACTTCTACATTTCTCACTTTCACTCCTACACATGTGCTCCTGAACGAAAGTGAAGAAAAATCACAAAACTGTTTTGACTGTGTTCATTACAAATTTATGTTATGAAACCTACTATACCTCCCTTATCAACTCTTTATCCCACCCTCCAGAGCAGCTCTTCCAGACCTTCCATGGCTCCCCATACCTGTACTCTCTCAGCTGAAAACCTTGTCTCATATTTTACAGAAAAAATTGAGCCATTTGCCATCAGCTTCCTCTTCCCTCTTCCTCATCTTTTGTCATTCAAGTGCCTTCTGCCACTCTCAGCTCCTTCACTTCTGTTCCTCTACTTGTTCAGGCAATCCCATTCCATCCTGTCTCTTCCAACTAAGATTAATAGCCCCTTTGTCAATCCCCACTTTTTCACTTATTTTAAATCTACAAACATGCCCATGTCTCCCCTATCCTGAAAACACCCTCACATGATCCTTCCATCCCTGCTATCATCCTATATCTCTTTTGTCCTTTTGTCTTTTGTCCAAACTCCTCAAAAAAGCTGTATACAAAAGGTGCCTCCACTTTCTTCCCTTTCACTCTCTATTTAACCCTTAAAATCTGTTTTCTGTCCTTATCATTTCATCGAAACTGCTCTCTCCAGTCAATAATATGACCTTTTCTCAGTCCTTATTCTCCTTGGTCTCTCTGCAGCCTTTGACACTGTTGATTACTCTCTTCTCCTTGATACTCTCTTCTCTCTAGGTTTTTGGAACACCCTTCTCTCCTATTTTATGTCTATCCTATGTGACTACTGCTTCTCTGTCTCCTTTGATGGATCTTCCTCCAGATCATACCCCCAGCCATAAATATCCCTCAGGGTTCTGTCCTGAGCTCTCTTCTCTCTCTCTCTACTACCTACCTCACTTGGTGATCTTATCAGCTCCCATGGATCTATGCTTGTTGTTCAGTTGGTTCAGTCATATCCAACTCTTCGTGACCCCTTTTGGGGTTTTCTTGGCAGAGACACTAAAGTGATTTGCCGTTTCTTTCTCTAGCTAATTTTACAGATGAGGAAACTGAAGGCAATGGAGTTAAGTGACTTGCCCAGGGTTATGCACCTACTAAGTGTCTGAGACCACATTTGATCTCAGGTCTCTGTGACTCCAAGCCCAGCATTTTATCCACTCTACCACCTAGCTGCCTTTATGCTAATGGTTCTCAAATCTACCTATCCTGACACACATTCTCCGCTGAACTCCAATCTTGAATCTCCAACTGCCTTTCAGACATCTCTAACTGGATGGCCAGCAGACATCTTAACCTATTTATCCAAAATGTAACACATTATCGTTCCCCAAAGTCCTTCCCACCTCTTACCTTCTCAGTTATTGTTAAGGACAATACCATCCTCCTTATCCCTCAGGCTCCCAACCTAGGAGTCATGCTGGATTTCTCATTCTTTCCCTTTATATCCAAGCTGTTGCCAAGGACTATCTATTTTACCTTTGCACATCTCTCAAACATGTCCTCTTCTCTTCTCTGACATTGTCCTTACTCTGGTGCAGGCCCTCATCACCTCACATCTTGATTACTGAAATAACCTGTTGGTAGTTCTGTCTTCCTCAAGTCTCTCTCCACTCCAGTACATTCTCCATTCAGCCATCAGATGGATTTCCCTATAGCTCAGGTCCAATCATGTCACACCCTACTCAGTAAACTCTAAGGGCTTCCCATTGCCTCCAAGACCAAATACAAAATGATCTATTTGACATTCAAAGCGCTTCATAGCCTAGCCCCCTGCTACCTTTCCACTCTTACACACCTTGTTCCACAACATATATGTACTCTTCAACCCAGTGACACTGGCCTCTGGACCATTCCGTGAATAAGACACTCCATCTCTCAGCTCCACACATTTTCTTTGACTGTCTCTGATGTCTGTAGTAGTCTTCTTCCTTAACTCTGACTACGGACCTCTCTGGTGTCCTTTAAATTACAACTAAAATCCCACCCTGTACAGAACCTTCCACAGCCGCTCTTGATTCCTTTGCCTTCCCTGTTATTTCTTTTTACCCTTATAAAGACACACACACACACACACACACATATACATTTTGATGGTATTATAATTTGTGACAAGATACAGTGTTTAATCTTAGGGGCAATATTTATAACAACATTATAACTTGTGTCAATTTTAGAGGAAGAACGGAAGGAACTTCTTTGTCATACCCTGTGTGATATTTTAGAAACTGCCTGCTCTGACAACTCTGGGTCTTACTGCTTGGCAGCGTGGATAAGAGGAAAGACCACCGAGGACACTGCAAGTATTTCTGAAGGCCCTGCAGAGTCTAGTTGTCAAGAGGAGCATACTTGTAAGATGCTTTTTTATTTTGTTCCCAATGTTATTTTGCACTTCGTTTAAACTTTTTATAGTTTAAGAAGAAAAAAAATCCTTGTTTTCATCTTCATTTGTGAGCCTGTATTCAAAGTCTGAATACTAATACTTTTTTAATAAGTTTTCCATTCATCTAGAAACAAGAGAGGACATTAGCTTTCTTTTAGTACTCCTCTTTCATTTTTACTTTTTCAGAAAGGAAAAATATATCTATCAAAAGCAACAATGTTTTAATTCTGGTTGTCTTCTTCATTACCATCTCTTGTACTTTTTGAGCCTCATCCTGTGAGCTCAGAATATTAAAGTATCTCTTACTATACACCTTTATCTTTTCTTATAATTAACATTTTTCTTTGGCATTCCAAAAGGGAAAATTAAGACAATCTATAGTAAAGTTCCTGTTATACTTTACTCCATTAAAAAAAAAAAACCTGTGTTTTTTTTAGATCTTTCCTAGAATAAAGTTATTTCCACATGAGACATTTCTTAGCAGATTATATCAATATTATTTGTTTGTCTTGTTTATACAAAACTGAGATTCTTCTTGAGACGTTTGGCATTATTGTCCACATGATATTAAAAGAGCAAACTAAAAAAAAAAGTTTAAAAGTACCTTTATTTAAGTATTTCAAAATACAGGGTGGTGATTTTTGCATCTAAGCTGATAATCCAAGATATTCTTATCTATTTTTACTATCCTGAAGGTGGACTCCACCTCTCTGTATTTCATAGCCAATTGACTTGTTCTCTAAATTTATGAATTTTATGATGTATAATCTTCTAGTGGTATAGAAGCCATTTCTATAATTTTGTTTCAAGATAAAATTTCTTGTAGAAGTCAGTTGATAGCTATCAAGACTTAGTTTTTATACTAACATCAGCTTTAGCTCTCTCCTTATAGAATATTTTTTCATCTCTTAAGCATTGTACGCTATTCCAATTTGTAGCCAAAGAAATCAAAATACTAAAGAAACTTGGAAACTATCCTTCCCTTTCTCTTTCTGAGTCCCTGTCCCTCTCCTGCTCTCTCCCCTCTTCTTCCTTTCTCCAAATTGGTTGCCAGATTTCTAAAAAGTAATTTTTTTATCCTTACGACATCCATCCTGATTCTTTCATAATCACATCCCACTGAATTATGACTGCTATTTAGTGTAATTCTTTACCATGTTTTGCTTCTAAAATTAAAATATGATGAGCTTGGTTAATTAGTTATGTCTTTGTCCCAGGTGCATTTACAATAAAGCATTTCGCTATTAAACTAATGAAAAGAAGATATTTCCTATTTCTGTTGAGAAAGATGGCCCTTCAAATTATTCCAATTATTTTTGTAGTTTATATGTGTGTTTAGTGTTTATCAGATGGGTGAAAATAATAGGCTTACTTACGATTTCTATTGAAACAATCATGTATATTGCTTTATAATACATATAAAGATCATTTAAATAGTTAATATAGTATTCTTAGTTTGAGATATAGATGGTATGTGAGTACTCAAAGTATTTAATTTCAAACTTAACCTACTTAAATGACCATTAATCAAATATATTCTTTTAATGAGGCTAATTCATATGAGTGCCAAGATACTTGCTGTCATACTAAAGTATTCTATGTAGTAAATTGATTATTCTACTATACTTGCTGCCTCATTTTAAAACTTATAGCTCATTATAATTCATTGAAACTATACTTTTTTAAAAAAATTTAAGATAGTATTATATCCTTAAAAATAGTTCCCAAATTTTGGAGGGTTTGTTTTTTGGAATGTGGGGTTATTCTTGTTTTTATATTTGTTTTTATCAGGAAATTTTGAAATTTATCTTAGATGCTTAAAAGTGAGTTAGACTTTTATGTGAAATATTATTTCATCATAAATATTTTCTTGTGCCTGTTATTTTCCTTCTTCTATGCTTTGTTCTGTTTCTTGTATTTCTATAGTATCTTTCCATTATTCTTGCCTGCTAAGCTTTTTTTTTTTTTTTTCTTTGCTTTACACTTTATTCTAAATTAACTTTTTTATGTCTGCTTTCATGGGACACACCCCAGTTAAAAACATTGGGGTTGTCAGTCACTAGAATTAGTCATATTTGTAGAAAATGAGGCACAATCTTTAACATTTTAGTATGAGCTATTTGTTTGGTTTTTGTTCTGAATTGCATATTTTACTTTGTGTAAGCACACCAATTTCAGTGGCTTATGTGATGTATACTTGTGGCTTGTTAGTAAATGCATACTTGTTTGCAATATTAGAGTCTCAGGTTCAATTACAACTTGTTTCTATCATAAGTGATATATTTGATATATGAATGAATCTTTCTACTTATTATTAAAATATCTAAAGTATTTGTCTTTTCAAAAGAAAACAAGATTTTAAAGTATTATCCAAATGTAACTTTAGGTCAGGTTTAAACTGTGAATTCAGAATGAATCAGCAGTAATTTTCATAGCTAGTCACTGGGAAACATTGTTCATTAGCTCTAATTTTTTTTTTAAATGCTGGAATTTAAGACGTATTCATTTTAAATGAAATGAGGCATTTCCATTGACACAGGATGCTTAAGGACATTGTTTCCTTTTACTTCATTATTTTGGTGTTTTGTTTATATTTGCACATTCTTAAAATACAATTTAAAGAGGTAAATTGACAAAAGCACTCAAAAGTTGTATGAATAATTGCACGGAAACAGATCTAAAGCAGTTGTTGAACCTGTGTAGACTCAGAATGCTCTGTCTTTTTCTAGACATTTGAGGCATGTAAACACCAACAATTAATAAGATAAAGGAAAAATAGTAATGAAAGGGCGTTTTGCAATGGATGACAAAATTTAAAAGATATCAGAAGTAACTTTTAAAAGCAGTCTTATTACTAAATTGAGTGTTAGATAACTTTTAAAAAAAAACAGAAATCCTATGTTTGCAAAATGATAGTTGCTTTTCTTTAAAAAGTATTTTTTTTAGCTGATTGTAAGGTGTAACTTAGTTAACACTGCTATTAAAAAAATTTACAGGTCTGAATTTATGCTTGCAATTATAAATTGGACAAAATGCTACCTGAAATTTCTTCCATTCTGCAAGCCCTAGTAGTTTAGCTTAATTAAAAGGAAATATTATTATCGAGCTACTATTTTGTAATTTGTGTCAAAAATATCTTAATTTTAATCATAATAATTTAAATGCCAAAATGTTTTATTTCTTCATATGCTAATAAAACTGGTAACTTTAAGAGGGGGAAGGAAATAGGAGACGTTATATTTGAAGCTTGAAAATATTTATAGCTTGCTGTGTGTATCTTGTGTCATTTATTTGCCATGTGTAGTGCTGAAAAGTGTCTTTTATGTATAGCTGCCTTGGCTGTCGAAGAGCTTGGCTTTGAGCGGTTTCATTCATTAATTCAGTAAGTAACACACTGGAACATTTAAAATACTTATCTTGTGGGCACATTACTTTTTGATGTTCATTCATGCTATGAAAAGGGGAAAGGTGCTTAAAAATCATACTATTGAAACTGTTGAATGTGGATTTTAAATGAATACTTTGAGGATAATTTTTTGTGTGTTGTATTTAAAGGATAGAAAATAGTGATGTACTGATATATTAAAATTTACCCAAATCCTAATTAAGTATCTAAATATATTTTATTCATTGAAATCTATTTTCATAGGGAAAATGAAAAAATATGATTAATGCTAAATAACAAATGTCCTCACCCTAAGAGAACGGAAGGATTTATATGGCCCTAACTTCTTTATAGAACTACTTTTTCAACTCATTATTACATGATAAAAGAGTAGACATGCTTCCTTATTAGAATTTACTAAGGTGAAGTTTGGATCACAATTTAGAGGTCACTTTCTTTGAAATTAGCTCAGTTGTGACTTAGTTTCTCATATTCTTATCTATGAAAAATATTTTTTGAATATTTCAGGTTATTTTAATTCTTTTTTTAAACTAGACCTGTGATTCCATGGCTATAGGAAACTTCAGGAAAAAAGGGTTTTTTTTGTTTTTGTTTTTGACCATTTCATGCTACCTAGCATGAATTTTTAGAATTATTTTTTATTTAATTATTTTAAAATTATTTAAATTATTTTTTTATTATCAGAAATTCGAGATTCTACTCAGTTGTCTCAGAATAAAGCTACCTTATTTTCTAAATTATATTTGTAAGACATATATTATTGGATAATGTTATTAATCCCAGACATTACACAGCCTATGTAATGCATAGGTGAGAGATGCAGAGATGGTCCCTCCCAAGTAGGATTTCAGTCTTACTTAATTCCGTATATTAAGTAAATAGTCAACTCATCTCTGCTAATTAATATGACTTTATGAGTCTTTTTAATACTCAGTGTCTTATTGGTTATAGTTTTTTAAACATATGGAACAACTTAAAATCTCAGTATTCTGCCTTTTCTTTGATTGTTGGTTTATACTATTTTATGAACAAATTACTAATGTTCATTTCTTGTTTTTCCTTCAGCAAAAGGTCATTCAAAAGTTTTCCTGAACTAAAAGAAGCTATTTGGGATCAGTGTTCCATGTGGACAAACAAATTTGGAGTATTGCTTTTTCTGTATTCGGTGATACTCACAAAGGTTTGTTTGAGAAGTCAATACTTGTGACTTTTGTTATTTCAATTGAGTACTTTCTTACCTTTTTGAGATGAATCTGAGCTGAATATTACTTAGTCCCAAAGTTTGGATGTTTTTGTTTTAAAGTTTAGAAACAGCTATATTCCTCTTCATACTATATGGAAAAATCCTCATCCACTTACTCCTTGAAGAGTCGGCTTCCCCACCCTTAGGCAGCACAGTGAAGTCACTGCTGGAGACTGCATTTCTAATGACCAAATCCAGAGACTTTTTCTGATTGTTTTTCTCTTGGATCTCTGTAAAGCATTTGACTTTTTTCCCCACCACTTCTTTAAAACTCTCTTTTCTTAGTTTCTGTCTGGGTTCAATGATCACTTCTTTATGGAGGACTCCCAGATTTATGCTGCAAGTTCTGTCCTCTTTCTCCAGTTCTAGTTCCTCATCTTTAATTTCTTTCTGATCATTTTCACTTTAATATCCTGTTATTTCCTGTAACTCCCCAAGTCTAAATAGAAGTTATCATTACCCCAAAATAATTTCTCCTCGTGGCCACTGTATTTCTGCCAGTCATTCTCAGAGTCACATAAGCTCAAAACCACAGTGATCCTTAATAACCTTTTTACCTTTCTTCTTTAACCCCAATATTGAATCTGTCAGCAAGTCCCATTGATTATTTGTTGATAATATTTCTTGCATTTGCCCCATTCTTTTAATTCCCATTTCCACTATACTAGTAAAGGTCCTTACCACTGTAGTTACTACCTCCTCACTTTTCTCCCTACCTCAGGTCTCTTTATACTCCAGTCCATCTTATACCCAGCCCTCAAATTGATTTTCCTAATTACTGTTTTGACCAGAAGCTTATCATGATTCTCCCCATTGTTTAGGAGAGAACAACTCCATAGCACGGCATTTTTAGTCCCTTTCTATTATGGTCCCAACTTAACTTTTTCATTCAAACCTCTCACAACTCACATACATGAACCCCCTCCACTACGCTCATTGACCTATTTTTTTTTAACTGCTGGGACAATCTTATGTTAAGCTTATGACATTTTCCCTGGCTAAACTTTGTTCCACCTAATTTCTACCTATCTGTCAAGCCCGAGGAATCCTTTGTATGTGAAGCCTTCTCAGATGAGTCCAGTGATCTCTCCCTCCATATTTTGTATTTGCCTTGTGCTTTTCTGCATTGTGGGTGATCAGTTAAGCCCCTTAAGATTATTTTGTATTTGCATCCTCCTGTGGTATTTTGAATGCTGGAGGTATTCAGGATACATTTGATATTGGTCTGTTAACTACAGTTTTACAGAGAACTATTAGCCTAATCCAGCTACATCTTCATGCTGGTTTGAGCAATTTATCTGAATCAGTTTCTTTTTGTAACCAGTGGAATTATAGAAGTTAAGCATCTTGTTTTCCCTTGTTACACAAGTAGATATAGCCTACTTGTGGTTTAGGAAGTTGCATGCTTTTTTTTTTTTTAAACAGTATTCAAATATATTTTTAGAAGATTGTGTTAATACAAGGTCAGAATCAACCCTTTCATTTTTTTAAACTCCACTGCATAACGAATGGTAAACATTTCCTTTACTATGGGTAAGTTCTTTTGCCACCAACAGTTAGTATGTATTTTAAATACATAAAGTTTTATGAAGTAGGATATTTAGGCACCTCTCATTTTGAAACCATAATCAAATGTATGCCTCAATAGATATATTAGATAGGTAAACTGAGAGGCTGTGAGACATAATTAATAGAACGCTGGGCTTGATGTGACGAAGACCTGGGTTCAAGGCCTGCTCTTGACACATACTAGCTGTGTGACCATGTACAAATCACACCTTTCAATGACCCCAGATGACTGTCTTATACTATACAAAACAAATTAAATTCTTATTCAGTATCAGTGGTCTAAATGGAAGCAGTTTCTACATCATATTTTCCCTACCAATAAAAGCACAATTTGAGATATCACTGCCCTCTTCCCCCCAAAAAAGTAAAATTAATGCTAACTAATTTTTCTTCCTATTACCTTTTAAAATCAGGGCATAATTTTACTCTTTTAACATAAGAAATATACTTTATTGAAACTAATTATTCTTCTCAGTTCACAGAACCTATTATAGACCACAAAAAGATAATGTTAGGACTTGTGTTGCTTTCTAATAAACTTCCTCATTATTTTTACTTGAGATATCTTTAACTACAAAAAGCATTCATTTTTTCCTATTTGCTTATTTTATATTAGGGATTGATCAGTGTAAAACACTTTAAATCTAATTTTTTTAAAAATGCCAATGAATTGTAATAATTGGTTTCTTTAGGGTATTGAAAACATAAAAAATGAAATTGAAGATTCAACAGAACCTTTGATAGATCCTGTATATGGACATGGCAGGTAATGAATTAAGATGTCTTAATATAGTCATGACCTAACGTAAAGCACTGTAGTGGGATCTAGTTAACAGTACTATTTTTAGGAACAATGTTGTTCAGGAACATGAAAAGGAACATAAGTCTTTTATGACTTAATTTTCTTCTGTATGAAGTATTAAATGAAGTTTTCTTCCATATATTAAAATACATTTTACAGAATAATTTTTTGCATTATAAAAATGAAATTTGGTGATTTTTAAAATTCTATTTTGTTCATTTCATAGATGAATATTTTTGTTTATTTCCCAAATAAAAATTTACCCCTTCTTAAAAGTGGGAATCAGTAGCAATTTCATCCCATTTCCTCTAACCTTTACTGTTTTACTAATTCTTTTCTTCACATTGTTATTTCCTTTATTCAAAATAATTTTTGAGAGACGTGGAAAGAAAACAGAGCAAAAAGATTAATGCTTTCCAATACATTGATGTAGTCACTAGTAGCTGCCTATTTTCATGACATGAATTCAACACATAATGCTGTCAAAAATAGAAAGCTAGAAACTTTAGTTATTATTTCGAGATAATTTGTATACTCAGTAATGAAAGTAAATGGGCTTAATATTAAATATTATCAGTTCAGCATTCTTCTCTTAAATATACTGTCTTTTGTAAAGGTCTTAAATTTATATAGAATATAGAGGACAGAATATATTTTGGAGTAAAGTTATCAGTGTTGATTTTTAATTATCAGGTGACATTTTAGGAATGGAAAATTTTGAAATTAAGAGTCGTTTCTCTCCCACCTTCCCCCCAAGGTAGCAAAATTCAATGCAAAGAATTTAATCAAAGTTAAATGTTATGTGCCTTTGAAATAATTTTATTCAAAACAAATAGTTGTTTGCTGCTGGATTTTTGTTTATTAATTATAGATATTTTTTATGTTAAATAGCCAAAGTTTAATTAACCTTCTACTAACTGGGCATGCTGTTTCTAATGTATGGGATGGAGATAGAGAGTGCTCAGGAATGAGTAAGTATATTCTTTGTTATTTGTATAACTTTTTTTCTAATTGTGTAATTTGTGTCTAGTGTAAATTGATTATTTTTTCTGTCTGTTTTCTAGCTTTCCATTACCTTGTAGAGGACAAGAGTGTCCCAATAGTAGAATCCTTTACAGGGTCAGAGGTACTTATAATCTACCTAATTTTCTTAAATTAAAAATTATAAAAAAAATCTAAGAGAAGCTACTGAATTTTTCTTTTATAAACAAAAGTATGCAGAGAACCATTACAAATATTCAGTTTTTGGAATACCTATGTCCCATTCTTTGTAAGTTAATGTTTTTGCTATTTTAAAATTTTTAGGATATGCCTAATAATAATTCTGATCATTTCAGAAATCTTAACAATTTTTCCCCCATTTACTGATATGTGTTGCAGAAATAAGACAGTGAATATAACTTCTATGTGAAATCATTTAATCAGTCCATCTACTCAAGGAAAGACAATTTTTCATTTGGCCTAGAAATGAAATAGCTCGAAATAGGATAGGCTTGACTTTCTAAAACAACTACCTAAAGAATGCATGAGAAAGTGGGACAGTCGTTGCCACAGTTCTCTGAGATGCCTTTCATAAAATGAAGCTTAAATTAAATTATGGCTTTCTGTAAGAATAAATCCATACAATCATAACTGCATTTAAAGTGATGTGGTTTCTTTTTTAATCATTATTTTTACCATAAATGTGTTGTGTTTTGTTTTTTAAACAGGATTTTAGAAGTATGTGTTAGAAATGTTTTAGTTCCAGATAGCTGAGAGAACACTTTCATGGAGAAAACCGCAGAAAGTATATCCTCCCTTCTCCCTAAAATCCTAAAATCACCAAGTTCTAGAGCTAGACGAGACCTTCAGGATCATCTCATTCAAGCTTCTGGCTTTGCAGACGAGGGGGGTTAAAGTGACTTACTTGCCCAGGGTCATTCAGCTTGTTACTGTCAAAGCTGGAAGGAGATTCTAATTTTCTTGACAATCTTAATTCATTTTTCTTCTCACTATGCTACCAACTCCTTTTTCTTTTCTTCAGTAACAAATGGACTCATTCCTTTGAGTCACTTAACCCTCTGTCTCACATACTACAGTGGAAATTAGATGGTATCCATTTCTGTATGTAGTCATATCAGAAACATATAATTAGAAACCTTTGTTCATCAGAGTGGCAGACCATTAGGGAAGAAGAAGGTAATGTTCATAGTAAGGAGATTCACAGTATGCTGAAGAAGGTATAATTAGGTGGCCTTGTGGATGCTTCTCCTTCATATAGGTCCCCACCAGCAATAGCAAATCCACACATTTAGCCAGAATAATAAACAGTAAATTGTTAACTTTAGAGCCTTACAGTTCTGTGGCAGTTTCTCTCATTTGTCTTTCTTGTTCTCAGTCCAATTCAGGAGCATTTTTAAGCATTTACTTTTGTAAAGTATTGTGCTTGGTGCTGAAAATACAGATACAAAAATGAAATGATATCTGCTTACAAGGACCTTGCATATAAAGGGAGAGGGAGGTGTTCAGGGAGAATACAACATGTCCACAAATAAATACAAAGTATTTGCTAGAATCAGAGAATGCTAGTAAATAGGTGGTATCAGTAAAGACTTCGTAGAAATTGTCACCTGAGCTCTACTTTAAAAGAAGCAAGAGACTCCATGACCCAGAATTAAGGAGAATGTTAATTCCAGATATAAAGAACTACTTGTCCATGCAGAGATGTGGGAGCTAAAATGTCTTGTCCATGGACCATCCAACTCCCTGGACTAGAAGGGAGGATGACTTGGAAGAATACGAAATAAGCCTAAGGATGGAAAACAGACTGAGAAGAGACTGAAATGCTAGGCCTTATAAGGAATTTGCCTCTTTTCTTTCTAGAGACATTAGGGAGCTTTTGAAGATTTTGAGGAATGGGTGATATGGTCAGATCTGTGACTTAGGAACATCAGTTTGACATCTTTGTGGAGAATTTATTGGATTGGGAAGAGGCTAGAAGCACAGAGCCTATTGTAGTAGTCTGGGTGAGATTTGATGAGGATCTGAACTAATATGGTGCTCATATGCATAGAAAGAGGGGGGTTGTTGTGAGATAAGTTGTGGAGATAAAATTAACAAGGCTTGGCAAATGATTGGCTATAGGACAATGGAGAGAAAATAGCCAAAGATGGCTTCAAGAATACAAACTCAAGTGACTGAAAAGATGGCAATGACTGGAATAGAAATAGAGAAATCCAGAGAAGGTTGGATATAAGGGAAAATATTGGTTCTCTTTTATACATATTGAGTTTGAGATGCCTCACTGAAGTTGTCCAACTGGAAATTGGTGTAATGTAGGATTGAAGTTCAGGAGAACTCATAGGAACTGATGAAATCAAGGAAGAGAATTACAATATAGGTACAGGAAACCCAACATTGCTAATTTGTTCCATTAAGTCATATAAGGCAAAAACATTAGTTTTATAGGGTGTTTGGACAGACAGCATTATAGAAAGGTTTTCAAACATCAAGTGGGCTTTTGAATATAATGTTTTGATAGTGTTATTATGAAATGCTAATGTTCAGGGCAATATTTTGCCTATGTATGACAGACAGTATTGCTTTTCTCCCTTATGTTCATGCTATTGAATATATTGTAGCTATGCTATTTTCAATGGAGACTCGGTGACAGTGGTTATTGAATTGATGTCAGGGGTTAATGAAAATGAGGAATGATGGCACTTTCTGTGAGCTTTCAAATTCTCAATCCTGTTGTGGAAAATGTAAATGAATAACCTTAATAAATAACATAGATGATTCAGAGGCATCTTTGTTTTTCTCTCAAAAATCTTATAAATTAAAAGGTAGTATGAGTAATTGGAAACAAGCCTTTAGGATAAAAATAAACCTCATTTGGGTAATTGTCTCATTTGAATCCTGTTCCATTCACCCCATTTGGGGGGAGGAGAGGTTAATTCCTACTTTATGATGCTTGCTTTTCCCAACTTATGTTGGATTTAAAGCAATTTAAACAATTTTGTTATAATCAATCTTATTTAATATTGTTTTACTGGTTGCTTTTTATCCTTTTGAATGCTAGCAAGAGAAGAGCCAGAAAAACTATGCAAGTAAGACAAAAATCTCTGCCCAGCAGGCTGAAGCTATAATAGTTTTCAGCAATTAACCTTCCACACTTCCAAAGACAGATTTAGGAAATATTGAAATGGGAATAATTGCTTCATAATAATGTCCTGAGTCACCAAAAAAAGGTTCGGTTTTGTTCCATTATACTCTGACAGGACAGTATAATAACAACAACAATAATAGTAGCTCACACTTACATAAACTTTTAAAGTTTAAAAAATGATAGATTATACAGCAAGCGCAGATATAGAGGATGTTCCTTCACTGTGACTTAGTGCACTGAAAGCTGGCATTATAACCAGGAAGACCTGTGTTTAAGTCCTGCCCTTCTGGCACATAGTAATTGTGTGATCCTGGGAAAGTCATTTAACCTCTTAGTGCCCTGGACAGCACTTTAAGACTAAGTTGCAGGGAAGGTAGCAACTTGCATTGGTAGAATTTCCTTATGCAAGGAGTATTTCTCTATACCAGATAAATCACAGGTCTAGTCCAGTCACAGGACCAATCCTATACATACATACATACATACATACATACACACACGTGTGTGTGTCTTTGTGTGTGAGGTAGGTCCTATTATTATCCACATTTTACAGATGGATAACTAAGGCCAAGACCAGTTAAGTGACTTGCATAGGGTTACATAGATTGTAAATACCTGAGGTAGATTCAAACCTTTGTCTTCCTAAGTCCAAGTCTAGTGTTTAGAAAGCTGTGCGTCAAAAATAAATAAAAATTTTTGATGAATAAAGTATAAATACTCAATTCTCTAGAAAACTTGACTATCCAGAATAACTCAGTTCCTGGAGGGTTTCAGATAGCCAAGGTTTTCCTATGTGTAAATAAGTTGTTATAGCATTTTATAATAGGTGCATATTTAAAATGATGATTTCATGTTTTTCTGAGACACCTATAATCCTTAAGTTGTCTTCACATCCTGCCTTGACATGAATGTTTTGCTTGTATGGAGATCGTGTTCTTTTAAGGTTATTGTTTTTTTTGCTTCTCTGCATTTCCCAATCAGTTATTCTGTCTTTTGTTTCTTTGATGAAACTTGCGTCTATGGATCCAAATTTTCTCTCTTGCTAATTATTTCTATTACGCAGGTCATAAATTTTGCTTTCACAATTCTTTTTTTTCCTCTTTTAAACCCCTCGGAAACATCCAGCTGTGGTTCCATGCTCTCTCCACAGGGTCAGTGCTGATTCATTTTACTTAATGTTTATTCATAGATGACAGGATTTGTTGGAGGCCATATTCCTTTCTGCTTATCTTCTTACGCTCAAGGTCTTTAACTGAGTTTTCTCCCTTCTGAGATCTTTGGTAATCAGGTTTTGGGGTTTTTTTCCCCTTTTTTCCTCCTGTTTCTCACTTTCTGCCTCCTTCCCCTTTGAATGTGGTTTTCCTGGGGTCTGGAACTTAAAACTGTCTCAGCTTCTCTTATTCTGGACAATTCATGTTTCACTAAAGTCACCCAGGTGACTTAGTTCACAGAGCATTGGGCCTGGAGTCAACAAGACCTGAGTTCACATTTGGCCTCAGACACTTAATAGCTGAGTGGCCCTGGGCAAATCACTTAACCTTTCTGCCTCAGTTTCTTCAAATGTAAAATGGAGGTAATGATAGCGGCTACCTCCTCAGGGGGTTGTGAGGATCAAATTAGATTAGATTTGTAAAGCATTTAGCACAGTACCTGGCACATAATAGGTACTTAAAAATGCTTGTTTACTTCCTTCCTTTCTTTACCAGCCCCAGTCCCTGGCCCAAGTGATTTAGTACTGACCCAAGTTGTATGCTGGGCTCTTTCCCTCAAGTTCACTGGAGTGCCACACAGACACACACACACACACACACACACGTCCTACCCCAGTTCCCTCTGATCCTCATTTCTCTAGTTGACCTACAACCTAGCACTGCTGCGTTGCCCTCCCTGCTAGGACAAGCTTCTGTCTTTTGGTTTCCCACAGCCCTGGGAGTGAGAGGACGGTTAAAAGCTGTTCTATTGCAAGTCCACTTGTGCAGCCCAACAAGATCCTGGTGGGCAGTGGGGAAGAAGATGCTGAGTAACGAATCAGGAGTTAGAGATGAGCTTTCTTCCTTGTTAGTTCATTGCATTGTTTCCTTGTTAGGGTTCTAGTGTCCTAGACTGTGGATGCAGCTGGAGTTGTTTTATCTCTTTTACATGACTCCTGTTTTAGAAAGAATTTAGAGGTTGTAAGGATTGGATAAAATGCCTAGTCCTCTATCTTACTGGTCATATTTTATTTAAAGTTACGAAGCAGTAGATAATGCAGTTTTTAATCTTAACACTAGGTGGTGGTAATTGATTTAGAGAAATAAGTTAAGTTGTAGAAATTTCTGTCTCTCTCTTCTTCCTTCTTTCTCCCTCTCCCTCTCTCCTTTCCTCCTTTTAAAAAATATTTTAAACTTTAAAGCAGTTTTGGTTTGAGGCATGCTAAGGACTCAGAAAACCATGAGCGGCATGCTTATTTGACCCATTTTGTTGCTTAGAGAAACATTTCTGGTTCAAATAAATGAATGAAAATATTTTTACTTCTCTTCATATAAAAAGACTTGCAGACAGGCATGGATCTTAGTTTTTACATCAAATAAATATTGTTTTATAAGGCAAGGAAAAGAAATAAAACCTAACTTTCTTAATGTAGCATTTATCAAGATATAAATCTTGTTGCATCCGGATGCTCTTAATTTTTCTCATTTGCATTCTTTCCATTCCCTTTGTTAAATTATACATTTTTTTCCCTTCAGAAAAAAAAAATGCCTTCTCTCCCTCTCACTCCAGCCAATTTTCCCTCCATCAAGTGAGAACAAAAGAAAAACATAATCCCCGTTACAAACATGTGGAATCAAGTAAAACAAATTCCAGACTTGGTCATGTCCAAAAACATTCATGTCTCATTCTGCACTCTGAGTACTTCGTCCCTCAGAAGGAAGGTTAGCATGTTTCATCTTTTGTCCTCTGGAATCATGGGTTGCTCATTTTGCTGATTAGAGTTCCTATTTCTTTCAGTTGTTTGTCTTTACTGTATGGTAGTCGTTGTGTAAATTGTCATCCTCATTCTGTTCACTTCACTCTGCATCAGTTAATGAAAGTCTTCCCAAGTTTCTCTGAAACCAGCCTTTTTATAATGTCTTACAGAACAGTAGTATTCTATCACATTTATATACCATAACTGATTCATCTTTTCTACTTTATAATTACCCCTTCAGATCCCTATCCTTTGCTGCCTCAAAAAAAGAACTAGAAATATTTTTCTACCTCCTGAGTTAGTTTGTTTCAGTTAGTACTAACTGCTCCTGTTCCCCCTTCTCCTTTCTCTCTTTCCCCTCCTGTTTCTTTGTTTATTGAAATGTATTTCTGTACCCAAATGTTTGTATGTGTGATTCTTCCTTCCTTTGACCTGTTTAGGTGAGACTGAGGTTCAAGTGCCAACTGCTTCTCCAATCCCTTCCTGATTGTATAAATGTGTACTTATGTACCCTGATTATGTGAGATAATTTTCCTTGACTTTCCTTTTCCTTTCCCTGTGCTTCCTGCCTAATATATTTCTCTTCTTCTCTCTTTCTATTCTTCTCTTAAAATCAACAAGACTTTACAGAACCAGTCCTAGGCCTTATCTAACTCTCTTCTGTTCCCTGATGGTGATAGAGTTCAAAGGGGACACATGTACATCTCTCTATATTTGAATGTAAGCAGTTTGCCCTTGTTCAGTGTCTTAAGATTTTTCATTTGTGTTTATCTTTTTTATGTTTCTCTTCACTCTTGAGTTTCTTCAAAGTTTCTACGCAATTCTGGTCTTTCCACCAGAAATGCTTGGAAGTCCTCTATTTCATTAAAGGTTTATTTTTTTCCTTGTAGGTTTATATTCAGTTTTGCTAGATAAATTATTTTTTGCTCTAAGTCTGTATCCTTTGCTTTCAGTAATATGGTATTCGAAGCTCTTTAATCTTTTATAGCAATGGCTGCTGAATTATGTGAGATAGTGACTCTGGCTCTTACTTCAGTACTTACTTCAGTACTTAAATTCTTTCCTTCTGGATGCTTGTAGTATTTTTTTCTTTGACCTAGATACTCTGGATTTTAGCACTGATGTTTCTGGGAATGTGAGTGATTGTTTCAGGAGGTGACTATTTTACTTACTCCTCTGGTCCTAAGGGACCTGAGCAATTTTTTTTTAAGATTTCTTGAAGGGGCAGCTATGTGGTACAGTGGATAGAGCAACAGCCCTGAAGTCAGGAGGAACTGAGTTCAAATTCTGCCTCAGACACATGATATTCACTAGCTTTGTGACCCTGGGCAAGTCACTTAACCTCGATTGCCTTGCAAAAAGAAAAGAAAAGAAAAAGAGATTTCTTGAACTATGTCTAGGCTCTTTTTTTTTCTTGTCATGATGTTCAGGTAATCCAGTGATTTTTGATTTTTTTCCTCCTCAATCTCTGTTCCAGGTAAATTGTTTTTGCTCTGAAGCGATACCTTACATTTTTCTTCTTTTTTTTAGTCTTTTCACTTTCTTTTAATATTTCTTGTTGTCTCTGGGAGTCATTGACTTCAGTTTGGGCCATTCTAACTCAGATAGTTGACAAGGTTTTGTACCTCCTCTGCCAAATTGTTAATTCCCTTTCCAGTTCTTTCTTATTTCTTATTTCTCTTATTTCTTTTCTGGGTTTTTTTACCCCCCTCTAGTGCTCTTAATTCACTTGTAGAAGCATTTTTAATTCCTTTCTTAAACTCTTGGTTCATCTCTTCTGGGAAATCAAGTTGAATTTATGCCCAGCTTGTGTTTTTCTTTGAGGCACTGCTTGTAGGTGTTTTGTAGTCATTTTCTTCTCTTCGTGTATCTTGAACATCCCTGCACCATAATAGCTTTTTATCGTGGGATTCTATTATTGTTTGCTCATTCTTCCACCCTTTGACTTCTAGCCTCCTGGCTTTGGACCTGTCTGGGTTGGGCTGTGCACGTATCCAGAGGAGTGACCTGGACTGATCTATTGCTGTTTCCTTGGGCTATTTTTTATTGTATTATTCTAGAACGTAAGACACAGCTCAGAATTGGGATCTGTAAGCTTTCAGTGCTCCCAAAATTCTTTAATCTGGGACAAAGTCTGATTGCTCCCACTTAGGTCTGAGCTCTGCAAGTTCTTAACCTGAGATTGGAGCTAAGCAAGAGTAGATACTGCTGGACTCAGCTGCTTTCAGCCATCTGGGAAGCTCTGCTGATCCTAAGTGCTATAACTGCCAGCTTTGGTCTGGGATTCTTGTCCTGGTTATTCCTTTGCAGATTTCAAATTGGGCCAGAAGATGGAACGGAGACCCTACTCTGTTTCTGAGGGACACAACACTGTTGTTTACTTCTGAACTTGCTCCTCTGCTGATAAACGGCCTAGGGCCTGTGGCTGCTCCCTCCCCAGAAACATTACTCCAGGACATAGGCACCTTCTTCAGTCGCCCTGAATTTGTGACTTGGAACAGGGAGCTCTTACTAGTCGTTCTAAGAACTGTCAGCATCTTTTCCTCCATAGTGCCATGGTAGGGGCCTATAGATTGGATTGACAATCTATGGCTAGATTGCATTTGGAAAATTACACAGCATTTTCGCTGACTCCAAGCTCCTTGAAACAGAACTCACTTTTTTTTTTCTTTTTTTTTTTTGAGGCAGTGGGGTGAAGTGACTTGCCCAGGATCACACAGCTAGTAAGTGTCAAGAGTCTGAGGCCAGATTTGAACTCAGGTCTTCCTGAATCCAGGGCTAGTGTTCTATCCACTGTGCCATCTAGCTGCCCCCAAACTCATCTTTTAACAGAAATATTCTTTGAGTTATACAGTTGTGATTCATAGAATCCATAATTTCTAAGGAATCATGCATCTCCCTCAAGGGCAATCGTGAGATTTATGTGTTTGGCAAAAATAGGTGACAGACTATTACTAAAGATTATGCAAGAGATATCATAAGAGATAGCCAGTAGGTCAATGGCTGGAAAAGTAGTTTGGCCATATATATATATATATATATCTGGAATAAAGGAGAGTAAAGGAACCAGTAGTATGATGCACTGATACTATGTAATGTTAAAACTAAGAAGAAAGCTTCCATGATGAGTAGATAGGAGTTTTTAAGTAAATGGGTTTATAGGAAGATATGAACAAGAGTTATACATGATGGACAAGAGATGTACGTTGGATGGGTTTTCATTCTGCACCTTTGGAGGGAGTATGTCCATTATTGTGATAGGTGTTTCAGATCTTTGAGATAGGATACTACTAAAAAAAGCATACAATCCCACAAGCACCCCTTCCCTACCATTTTAATGACTTAGAATGTTAAAGATCTCAGTATGCAACATTTTTTTAAGTGTGCAATAGTTTTAATGAAAAATGTGACTTACAGAAATCATACATATATTGAGATTATAAGATGATGTTGACATTATTAGTAGAGTTTCAAAATATAAGCCAGAAGACTTTAAAAATAGGATTATAATTACTTCTAAAAAAATGGGATGAGAGGAAATAGGCCTTGAAAACCTTTATTGTAGGTAAGATGTTTTCTAGAATACCTATTTGTATTTGCTCAAAACAAAATAATTAAAATGAAATTTAATAAAGGTAAATTAAAGTTTTATACAAGTTAAAAAATTAGTTTTGTAAGTACATGATAGGGGAGTTATGACTATATAGCACTTCATCTGAAAAAAGTTTGAGGGTTTTAATGGACTGCAAAGCTTGATATATGTCAAAAGTATGATATGGCAATAACAAAACAAAAACCAAAACCCTGATGAAATCTTAGACTGCATTAAGAGAGACATGGCATGCAGGACTACTAAGACAATAGTCATATACTCTAACCCTAATCAGATCACTTTTTGAGTATTGTTTTCAGGTTTGAGTGGCACGTTTTAAGAAAAAACATTGATAAACTAAGGAGCATCCAGTAGAGGGCAGCCATTATTATGAATCTTCAGGTTCATGCCATAAACTTTATTTTTTTTTATTAATTTATTTTAAGTTTTCAACATTCACTTCCATAAGCTTTTGAGTTTTAAATTTTCTCCTCCTCCCTCCCTGTCTGCCTCCCCAAGACAGCATGCAGTCTGATATAGGCTCTACATATACATTCCTATTAAACATATTTTCACGTTAGTCATGTTATAAAGAAGAATTAGGACCAATAGGAGGAACCACAAGAAAGAAGAAAGAAAACAAAACAGAAGGGAAAAAAAGAGCAAATAGTATGCTTCGATCTGTATTCAAACCCCATAGTTCTTTCTTTGGATGTGGATAACATTTTCCATCATGAGACTTTTGGAGATGTCTTAGATCCTTGCATTGCTGGGAAGAGCCAAGTCTATCAAAGTCAGTCATCTCATAATGTGGCTGTTACTGTGTACAACATTCTCCTGGTTCTGCTCACTTCACTCAGCATCAGTCCATACAAGTCTTTCCAGGTTTTTCTGAAGTCTGCCTGCTCATCATTTCTTATAGCACAATAGTATTCCATTACATTCATATACCACAACTTGTTTAGCCATTCCCCAATTGATGGGCATCCCCTCAATTACCAGTTCTTTGCCATAAGCCATAATCTTTTGAAGGAACTGGGGTTGTTTAGACTGGAGAAGATAAATTTTTAAGAGGGACATGGTAGCTATTTTCAAATATTTGAAGGATAGAGGAGTTAGACTTGTTCTGGACCTCAGAGGACACAACAAGAACAAGGGGTAAAAAAAGTACAAGGAGGCAAATTTAGGTGTGGTGGAAGGTGAAACTTTCTAAAAATTAGAGCCAGTCAGAATTTTAATGAGCTGCCCTTGGCACTGGGCTCTTCCTCACTGGAAGTCTTCATTCAAAACCTGGATGACCATTTGTCACATGCATTATTGACAGATATGATTCGGATTAAGTGAGCGTTTCTGTGAATTTTTTTAAAAGCATGCATACACACACAGACACCTAAAAGAATACCACCACAGCACTGTCAGTTTAACAAAAATATTCTGTTTTGTTTTGTTTTGTTTTGTTTTATCAGAACTTTGGAATTAACCAACATCTTTTGAACCGGATAAGTTTGTTAGCACTTGAAATATCTGTGTTGTGTTGAATGAATATTAACAATGCCTTGTCAACTTCATTTTTCCTTGCAAATGAGAGTGGTACTGGTTAAAAAAAAAAAGGTAGCATGATTTAAGAGGTAATTTCCATGGATAAAGCATAAAGTTGGGAAACAGACCTGTGTTTATTGGATAAAGGGTCAAGAAAGTGACATGCTCAGAGCTGTGCTTTAGGAAAATCTCAGTGACAGCTGAGTGAAGAAGGGAGCAGGGTGAGGAGGCACTGGAGGCAGGGAGCCCAGCCATCAGGCTATTACAGTAGTTTAGCTGTGAGGTAATGAGGGCCTCAACAGGTGGGTAGCTGTGTGTGTTGGAGAGAAGAGAGCATATGCAAGAGATATTGTGAAGATAAAATCAGTGGAAATTGGTATGGGGGGATGGGATAGAGATTGTAAAAGACAGTGTGGAGTAGAATATTATGCCAACCTGGGTAACTAGAAAAATTGACTTTGATGTATGTCTATACTAAACTGTGAGTGAATGTGTTCAACCCTCCTTTACCTATTTTAGATAAGAGTAAAGTTTATTGATGTCCATTCCACCCATCCCTTCTTCTATGTTTGTATATTCACAAACACCCTAATTATGAGAAATAGCAAGTTCCACCCCCTTCTTTATTTCTACATTGGTGTATTCCTCCTTTCCCATTTCCTTCTAGACCTCCAGAACAGAATTAATC
Organism: Vombatus ursinus; assembly: GCF_900497805.2. Taxonomy (NCBI): domain Eukaryota; kingdom Metazoa; phylum Chordata; class Mammalia; order Diprotodontia; family Vombatidae; genus Vombatus; species Vombatus ursinus. The sequence continues at coordinate 7,442,184 of NW_020945237.1, read as the reverse complement.
TACCCCTAGGATTCCTTTTCTTGTGTAAGATTGACCACTTTCTCTTCTAAGCTGCTTATTCTCTTTCCAGTTCTTTCCTCGTGAGCTTTCGTTTCATATTGAGTTCTTGCTTCATTTCGTTTAAGTGTGTGTGTATATATATATGTATATATGTATGTGTGTGTGTTTTATATGTAGTATTGTGGGAAAATCATTTTTCGCTTTAAATCTCTGCTTGCAGTTATTTGAAGTCATTTTTATTACTGCATAGTGTTTTATTTATTCATCTCTCTAACTTTAGTTCCTAAACTGAGGCTTTCTTCTAGGACTAGGCCTAGCTCCCTGCTCAGCTTTTGGATGGGGTTGTCAGCCCTGCTCAGTCTTGCCCTGAGCCCCCAACATTCTTGCACTTACTTCCCAACTTCCAGGGTTTAGCCCCCCTGGATCTTTGAAATTCAGAGTATTGAATTTTTAGAGCCCTTCTGGAACCCCTGAACCCAATGGCCTCTGCTCAGCACCCCCACTTCTACCCTTACTGATGGTTTTGTAGGCTACATGTGTACCTGGTCATCTCTGGTCTTAACTCAGAGGTTACCCTGTGGTGATGCTGGCTTTGTTGATGGTGGGGAGCATTAACTGACTTTTTGTGGCATTCTACAGTAGCAGGAGTTACTTTAGCTTTTTATTAAATTTCTTGATTATTATTCCATCTGGTAGAATTTCAGGGTTTTGTTGGTGTAGATATGTGGGAAGAAGGTAGCCTGCATTCTTAGCAGTCAGTTGCTAACTTTTTGTCTTCTAAGTTGAATTCTATAAGTCATTATGAACTAACAAGGTTATTTTTCCTGTACCTATCCTGCTATATAGGTTTAAACTAAAGTGGTCTTGTGAATTCAAAACATGAAGTTACCAATATATCACTTTTTAAAATTCTGAATTTTAGTGCTAACAGTAATACTACCTACCTGGGTAACCTTGAAGTTTCTAGGACCCTAGTGACTGTATCACTTATGTCATTGTCAGATAAGATTATGTGATTCATCTACAATTCTTTGAAAACTTAGAAGTTTAGTATCGTTTCAGAAATAGAAAGACATTTTAATAAACACATTTTTTCTAAAAGGGAATTAGTTTCCTACATGATCATATATACTATCTTAATAATATGTAATAGATATTCATAATTGTTTGCAGAGACACAGAAGCTTGGCCTTGGAATATACCCTGTGGGAATCATGGAATTTTTATCTACAATGAGATGATTTATTCTAACCCCCTCATTTTACAGATAAGAAAACTGAAGCCCACAGAAGTTATAATTTGGACAAAGTCATGTAGCTAGTCAGTAATACACACAAGACTAAAATCCAGATCTCCTGACCCCTCAGGGAATGCTTTTTCCGTTATACCACTCAGTGTTCCTTACTACTCCCTTCACCATCCTATTTTATGAGATTAGGAAGGTTCTATGCCAAATCTAGTTTTAAGTCACATCATTCTTGGGCGATAAGTGGTTGTTTTTAAAAATGGCCTCATTCTGTATAGCTGAGTTAAAGTATTTTGAAGCTGATTTGAATTCTGTTTATTTTATGATCAAGACAATTACAATGAAAAATTTTGACCCTTGTCTGCAGAAAAGCTTATGATTTGACAAACCTTGCTAGAATAGGTTGCAGATTTCCATTAGTTCTACCTATAAATTTAGGAAGCTCTGTCAAATGAAATTACTTTTACTTGTAGCTTTTGATAATAATGTAAAAATATTTTAGCTACTTTGCATCATAATTTCAAATGGATGGGGGAGGGGGGGCGACAGATACTGACACTGAAAATTAAGATGTTAACAACTCAGGAAGTCCTCAGGCACTTAAAAAGCTTTTCAGTTTTGATTATATTCATTCAGAATTTGTAAAGTTTAGCAGGGGAAGGATTGATATTTACCTTGTGCTCTTTGTAAATTATTACTAGAATATCTACTTTTTCAATGCCTAAAAAATTGTTCAGCTCATACACAATGCAAAATCTCAGTGTAAACAGAATTTCTGGAGAACTATTTAGAATATTTGAGAGAATAAATCTTTCAAGTAAAGTTTAGAATTCAAACTTTTCATTAATTCACAATTACATTCTCCTTGTATGGTTTTGAATTAGTGAGGTTTTATTATGTCTACTAAGTATAGTGGCATTTACTATATTACAGTGAATGCCCTCATTTTTGGTAATGTGTAAGTACACAGTGGAAAATCTTGATAATTTTTATTGATAATCATAAAAGGAAATAAGGACCAAACTGCATTAGTATTTTACATGAATAGTAATTACAGTTTTTATCAATTCTCAGTAGTTTACTAGATTTCAGAGGCATTTAATAAAAGGCTTCTTACTATTGGGAAGATTTTGTAAAGATGTTTGTTCAGTGTTTATACCTAAATTGGAAAATTTACATAGTTTGAGCCCATGTAGTAGTTAGAGCAGTGGATTTGGAGCCACAGTATGTTAAGTTCAACTGTCATTTTGGCTACTTACTTAACTGTGTGATCTTGACAAGTGACTTAACCTCTCCGAGTGCTCCTCATCTAAAATGGGGGGGTTGAACTAGATGACCTCTAAAATCCTTTCTAACTTTAAATTTATGTTCTGCTGTTATTTTCAATAATGAATTTGCTGTCATCTGAATGAATAGTATGAGAACCTATGATAGCATTAAAAACTTAAATATATGTATATACACAGACACACACACACACAATATTTATATGTCCTTAAATATCCCGCTCTATTGGCTCCTTTCCTTTCCTTTATATATGCCAAATTTGAGCCAGTGGCATATGATAACAAATAGGTATTCTGTGTGACCTAATAGTACTGTTACTAAGACATAGGAATTATAACCTTAGTAGAGAATAAAGATTGTTAGTTTTGAGCCAAACTGAGAAAATGTTTTGCAGATCTTTATGTAATAAAGTAACCTTTTTTTTTTCTTTTAAACAGAACTTCTTGGCATACATAAACAAGCAACTATAGGCTTTTTAACATTAATGGAATCTTTAAGGTATTGTAAGGTAAGTTGATATTTTAATATTGCATACTTTTAAATAACTTTAATGTAATTTTTCAAATGTTCAACCTTAGAATGTATTCTATTGCTAGTGGATATGTTGAGAGTATATTGTAGGTCAAGGGCTGGCCATCAATTGATGACTCTAAATACATACTTGTCTCATTTCCTGAAAATAACAAATGAATCAGTACCTGTATGTTGATTTATCTCATGAAGTCAAACACATTTATTACTGCCATGAATTGCTAGCCTTCTAAATAAGTGAAGTTCAAGTCCAGAGCTTTCATATTCCTCCCCAAAGCAAAATCCATGACTAGTAGTAGCATTACTACTTTATGAGGAAAAGAAAAAGAATTTGCTAAAATCTGAAATTCTAACTTTTATCTTTGTCAACTGCAAAAACCAGTCAGCACTCTTATTTGTTGCCCCTCTTATCCTTTTCTTGGCAGTAAAATATATCTGTGAACTTAATTTTTGAATATTGAAAATATCTATTTTATGGAGCCATGCTCTCTAAAGGTTTACACTTATGTAGGTATCATTTCTTTGTTTGGGGAAGGGACAGGTTTAGGAAAAATCTTTCATCTATTTTAGATCCTTGAGGATGGTAGGATTTTATAACAAGAAAAACAAATAATGTAATAATCATATTTTGCCTCCCTTCCCTCCTGTTTATTGTTCCCTTTGTGTCTTATAGTCTGTTCTTGTTGTCTTCTTTCATCAATAATAAAAAAGGCAGAATTGTCTTAAAGGTCAAAAAATCTTACAATAGTGACTTCCTTCCTATAAGAGTTCGTATTCTGGTCTGCAGTTTTGACCTTTCCCACTCAGCTCATATTTACTAACTTCCAGTGGTTGGCATACTACAAAACAGGTGCCTTTCCCACTCAGTATATATAGGAATGAGTTGAGAAGTATATGTTAAATGCTTACTGTTTGCAAAGTGCCGCGCTAACAGCACTTTATATGCATCCTTATGAAATACTAACCTTGAACCTGAATATATAGGCTACCAGAATCTTACAAATCTAAAAATATGTATATAAATTGTTTGTTTGTAGTCGAGGTAACTGAAGGCTTTAACATGAGTCAGTCAACATGCGATTACGAATTCTGTACCTTCTGCCAAGTACTCTGCTAAACCCTAAGGACACAAACACAAAAATGAAAATAATTCCTGCTCTCAAGGAACCTGTGTGTGCTAATGAGACATCAGGCAGCATTAAGAGAGGCATATTCTTAGGGATGAGGGAACTACCTTGTCAGACCCCATTTAAAGTATCATATACCAGTTTTTAAAAGGATGTTGATAAGTTGAACAGCATCCAGAGCACATTGACCAGGAAAATTGAAGGCTTTGGGATTATAACATGTGAAAATGATTTGAAGGGTTCTAGGGATGCTTAGCCTATTTGTGATTCATTTTCCTTTAAGGACACTATCATAGGAAGTTGTTGGATTCCCAGGTGAGGCCACAAAAGTCTGTTCAATCTACTTGAGCCTCTAAATTTTGCTTTATTAAAATTAACCACTATCAGTTACTAACATTTGAGTGTCAGTTTACTGAATAAATTCTAGGTGCAGTTATGATCAGATTATTTTGGTGGGCTGCTTATCAACCTTGAGTTGGTAGGTTCTCATGCAGAAGGTGCCAGGTGGGTACATACATGAGGGTTGAGCTTTTTTCAGCAGCATCCATTATTTTTGTTTTTCATTGTTAACAGATATACTGTCTTGTGTTTTTCCTTATTATGTGATGTGTGTTAGTTTTGCCAGTTAGATCATAAGCTCTTTGACAGCTGGGACCATGTCTTATCCTTCTGTAGCCTATACAAAAAACCGGCATAGAGAAGAATCAACCTCAATTAATACTTGTTGGATTTTTTGCAGATTTTATAACCACAATGGAAAAATGTTAATAAGTTATGAAACTTAATCCCTAATGACTTAAGGGAAATATGTTTAATTCTCTGAATTATTTTTTAACATCAGTACAGAAGCATGAATATGGATTTGAAAGACGAGAAAAAAATGTGTTGTTTTCTCCAGCTTGTTTTGGTTATATGCTTTTATATGAAATCTAGTGATATGCGAGTTTTGTTGTCATGGTGATGTTAATTGTGATGTTGTAAACATGAATTTCTCATTTAATCAGAACTTTGATATTTTCTAAACAGATGGTCTTGTTCAGACTGAATAATATGGTTGCCTTCTCTATCGGTACTAATGAAGAATAATTTTCACTTTTTTAACTATTTTTCATCCTGTTTAAATATGACTTAATATGTTTAAATATGACAGCAGCAGCTGTATTGTCTCATATCTATAAATTACTGAAGATATATGTTAACATTGAATGTCATTTTGAACTATTATTATTCCTTAGTAAAAAGCAAGAGCTGTTACATTGGTTTATGATATTTCCCTAAACTCCATCTTTATTTTTTTTGCAAATGGATTTTTAATCCTTTTAGGCCATGATTGAATATTATCTCTTTGTTTTTCTTAACTTTGCAATAACCCAGCATCTACTGGGGAATGAGAACTTACAATATGATTTACACAAATTTGTATTTAATTCAGCCTTTACCATTATTTACAGCAGTCAATTCACAAGCATTTATTAAGTTGTTACTCTGTGCCAGGTAATATGCCTTATAGAGGTAAAAATGAAACAGCCTCTACCCTCAAAAGCTTCAAGGAAACAATATATATAAACACATAAAAGTATTGATATATTATATAACAAGGTGTTATGGGAGAAGGGTACGAGGGAAGGGAGGGCAGGTTGTGGATCTAGACAGGCTTCATGGAGAAGTTGGTAATTGAGCTGAGGCTTGAAAGGAAACAAAGGGAAACATTTTGCTATAGAAAATCATGAAACTCTACTGACTGGATCCACTGCACTCTTATGTAGCCTAATCTCTACTAGGCCCTCATTGCAGCAAGGCTATCCTAATTGGCTGACTATCACACTCACCACAGTGGCTTTTCCAAACCTTTTCCTTCTTCCTCAAGCCCTTCCCCCTATCCCTACCCATTACTCACCTAAGAAATTTGTTTTATATTTCACTGAAAAAATTGAGGCCATTCATCAAGAACTCTCTCTTCTCCCCTTCTCAACTCACATAATAATAATAACAGTAATAATGTTTCTAAAAATAGTAATAGCTAACATGTATATGGGGCTTTAAGGTTTACAAAACACTTTACAAACATCTCATTTTATTCTCACAACCACCTTGGGAGACAAGTGCTATTATTATCATTATTATCCCCTTTTTACAGATGAGGAAACTGAGGCAGATAATGGTTAAATGACTTGCCCAGGGTCACACCTCAGCCTTCTACAACCATCTTCTCCTTCATCCTCTCTCACTTGAACATGAGGCTCTTGTTCTTGCCAGTGCAGAACCCCTTCACATACACAAGTGATCCCATTCCATCCCATTGTCTCCAGTAGATTGCCCCCGCTATCACTTTCATTCTGTCGTTTATCTTCAGTCTCTCACTGTCTGTTGGCTGCTTTCCTATTGCTTGCACACATGCCCATGTCTCCTCCATTCTCAAAAAACTATCATTTGATCCATCCATCCCCATTATCCTATTGTTTCATATGTCTCATCCTTCTTGAGGCTAAACTCCATGAGAAGGCCAGGAACAATCAATGCCTGTGCTTCTTTTCCTCTTATTCTCTTCTGTACTTTCAGTCTGGCTTCCTAGTCACTCAGTTGACATTGCTTTCTCCAGTTACTAGTGATCTCTTAACTGCCAAATTGAATGGCTTTTTTCTCAGTCCTTGCCCTTCTTGACCTCTCTTCAGTCTTTGACACTGCCAGTCACCCTCTTCTTGATCCTCTCACCTCTCTAGGTTTCCATGACGTATTCCTTCCTGGTTCACCTAACCTGTCTGACTGCTTCTCAGTTTCACTTGCTGTATCTTCATCAAGGTTATGCTCAAGGCTCTCTCCTTATCCATCTTCTCTTCTACCTCTGTAACTGTTTCATTTTGTGATCTCAGCAGCTTCCTTGAATTCACTTATTTCTGTGCTTCTTGGATTTACTTATCCAGTCCTAGACTCACATCTCTTCTTTGTCAGACACCTTGAACTGAATGTCCCATAGATATCTTAAACTCAGTGTGTCTAATACTAAACTTACTATCTTTTCTCAACTTCATCATCCTGTAAGATCTTGTCAGCCTTGGTTACTCTACTTCATCACCCCTTCCTGACTCTCTAATTGGAGGGTAGGGTCATGAACTCCAAACCTTCATTTAAGGAAAGAACTCAGCTTAGACATCTCCTCATTTCTCACTTGGGTATGCTACTTTGGAACTTCTGTGTCTGACTCCTCCACCATGCAGGGTACTTCATGCACCTTCTATTTTCTTTTCCTTTCTTTTTTTTTTTTTTTTTCCCGAGGCAACTGGGGTTAAGTGACTTGCCCAGAGTCACACAGCTAGCGAGTATCATGTGTCTGGGGCCGGATTTGAACTCAGGTCCTCCTGACTCCAGGGCTGGTGCTCTATCCAGTGCTCCACCTAGCTGCCCCATGCTTTCTTTTTTCTCTCTCTTACCTCCCTCTCCTTTTTGGCTTCCTTTTTAGCATTGTCTTTCCCTATTATATTGTAAGGTCCTTGAGGGCAGAAACTTTCATTATTTTTTCATATTTGTATCCCTAGTTCTTAGCACAGTGCCTGGCACATAGTAGGTGCTTAATAATTATTTATTGACTATTGATCTTTCCAATTACTATTGAGGCACCACTAACCTAGTTGCTCAGGTTTGCAACCTAGATATCATCTTTTTCTACTCTAAGCCTTCCCCTCTTCCCCATATTCAATTTGTTGCCAAGTCCTGTGGCTTTTATCTTTGTAACATCTCTTGTATACACCCCTTCTTTTCTCTGACATCTCTGACATCCTGGTAGAGGCCTTCATCACCTCATGCTTGGAATAGAACAATTGCCTTTTGGTTATTCTCCCTGCCTCATCCACCCTCGTCTATCTCCCACTAAGCTATCAAATTGATCTTCTTAAAGTGCAGGTCTGACCATGTCACCCCTGCCCTGCCCCCCATTCAGTTAACTCCATTGGTTCTCTTTTGTCTTGAGGATCAAATATGAAACCCTCTGTTTGACATCCAAAGCCCTCCCTAACCTGACTCCCACCTAATTTCCCAATCTTATACCTTACTCCACACCACATATTCTTTAATCCATGGACATTGGCTCTCCCCCCATGTATGGAATATTTTTCCTCCTCATCTCCATCTGTTGGCTTCTTTCAGGTCCCAGTGAAAATCCCACCATCCACAGGAGGCCTTTTCAAAACTCCCTTAATGGTAGTACATTCTCTTATTTTATTATCTCTAATTTATCCCAGATATATCTTATTTGTACACAGTTGCTTGCATGTTTTCTCTCCCATTAGACTGAGGTAGAGGCAAGGTGGAAAGGTATTCCAGGCTTGGGGGATAGCCAGTACAAAAGCACAAGATGTGGTCTCCTGTGTGTGTGGTAGTAAATAGGTCAGTGTACCTGGATTGCAGAGTATGAGAAGGACTCTGTAATGTGTAAGAAAATTGGGAAAAGGTACTAAGGAACCAAGTTGTGAAGAGCTTTAATTGCCCAACAGAAAAGTTTATTTTTGTTCCTAGAGGCCATAGGGAGCCACTGGAGTTTGATGATGAAGCAAGTTTAGACTTGCTTCTTGGGAAAATTACTTTGATGTCTGTGTAGAGCATAGTTTGGAAAGGGTAGAGACACCAGTTGGGAGGCTATTATAATAGTTCAGCCAAGAGCTGGTAAGGACTTGACTTGGGTGATAGCTATATAAGAAGCATGGAGGGATGGAGCATGTGAGAGATGTTTTGTAGATAGAAGCAATATTTTGCATCTAATCTGATATATAGGGTGACCAAGGTTGTAAGGATCTAAGTTGAGTATCGAGGATGGTGGTGTCCTCAATAGTGATAGGAAAGTTCAGAAGATAGAGTGGGGTGGGATAAAAAACAGTGAGTTTTGCTGGGGACAGACATTTTGAATAGTGATATGGGATGAGAAGGAAGATCAAAGCTGAATATAGACAATATAATTTGAACCCATGTGAGTTAATAAGATCACCACGTAAGAGTATAGAGAGAAAAAAAAAGGAGAAGGCCCAGTAAGTAGTCTCAGGGTATACCCCACAGTTAAGGGATGAATGTAAAGAATGTAAGCTTCTTGAAGACAAGGATGACTTTTGCTTTTGCTTTGTATCCCCAGCATTTAGTAGAGTAACTGTTACATAGAGAGCATTCAATAAATGCCTTTTGATGGATTGTTGAATTGACAAAGTAGCCTGAGAGGGAGTGGTCAAATAGATAGCATGAGAACCAAATGAGAGGAATATCACATATTGTCTGTGTCTGACTCCTTTACCATGCAGGGTATTTCATGCACCTTCTATTTTCTTTTCCTTTTTTTTTTTTTTCCGAGGCAACTGTGGTTAAGTGACTTGCCCATAGTCACACAGCTAGCGAGTATCATGTGTCTGAGGCTGGATTTGAACTCAGGTCCTCCTGACTCCAGGGCTGGTGCTCTATCCACTGCTCCATGGCTTCTTTTTTCTAGAGAGGTGAGAGGATCAAGAAGAGGGTGACTGGCAGTGTCAAAGACTGAAGAGAGGTCAGGAAGGGCAAGGACTGAGAAAAAAGCCATTCAATTTGGCAGTTAAGAGATCACTAGTAACTGGAGAAAGCAATGTCAACTGAGTGACTAGGAAGCCAGACTGAAAGTACAGAAGAGAATAAGAGGAAAAGAAGCACAGGCATTGATTGTTCCTGGCCTTCTCATGGAGTTTAGCCTCAAAAAGGATGAGACATATGAAACAATAGGCTAATGGGGATGGATGGATCAAATGATAGTTTTTTGAGAATGGAGGAGACATGGGCATGTGTGCAAGCAATAGGAAAGCAGCCAACAGACAGTGAGAGACTGAAGATAAACGACAGAATGAAAGTGATAGCGGGGGCAATCTACTGGAGACAATGGGACGGAATGGGATCACTTGTGTATGTGAAGGGCTTCTGCACTGGCAAGAACAAGAGCCTCATGTTCAAGTGAGAGAGGACGAAGGAGAAGATGGTTGTAGAAGGCTGAGGTGTGACCCTGGGCAAGTCACTTAACCCCAGTTGCCTCAAAAAAAAAAAAAAAGAAAGGAAAAGAAAATAGAAGGTGCATGAAGTACCCTGCATGGTGGAGGAGTCAGACACAGAAGTTCCAAAGTAGCATACCCAAGTGAGAAATGAGGAGATGTCTAAGCTGAGTTCTTTCCTTAAATGAAGGTTTGGAGTTCATGAAGAATATTGGACTAGTGGAGTGGGGTATTGGGCAAAAGGTATCAAGTACTGCCATTAGTTTTGGCAATTAATTACATGTATCAGATTTTTCTTGAGGTATTTGCAATAACTAATGTTAGTCACAAGAAGTAGTGCGGTATAATGGAACCAGATGACCCATAGGCATTGCAACATGTCCAAAACTCTACTCGTCATCTTTCCCTCAGAGTTCTTCCCCCTTACAAACTTCCCTATTACTAAAGAGGGCATCACCACCCTCCCAGTCATCTGGGCATGCAAACCTATGTGTCATCCAAAACCTACTGTCTCTCACCCACACCCATCCCTAATATCCAGTGTTGCTGAGGCTTGTTGATTTTACCTTTGTAACATCTTTCACATTTGTCCCCTTCTCTCCTCATACAGTGCTACTGTCCTGCATCCTAGTGCAGGCCCTCATCACCATATGCCTAGATTATTACAGTAGCCTAGTGGTGGGTCTCCCTATCACAAGTCTCTCCCTACTCTACTTCATCTTCCACTCAGTTATCAAAGTGATCATCCTTTAGCACAGTTCTGACCATGTCACTTCCATAATCAATAAACCCCATGGTGCCCTATCTCCTCCAGGTTCAAATATAAAATGCTATTTGGCATTCAAAGCCCTTCATAATTTCTGCCCCTTGACCTACCAGTCTTCTTACACCTTATACCCTCCTTCCCCCACATATTCTTTGATCCCATGACACTGGCCCCTGGCTGTTCCATGAAGAAGATACTTCATCTTCTGCTTCTAGGCGTTTTTACTAGCTGTACCCCCAGCCCTGGAATGCTTTTATTCTACATTTCTATCTTCCAGCTGCCCTGGCTTCCTTTAAATCCCAGCTAAAATCCTACCTTTGACAGGAAGCTTTTCCCAGTCCCTCTTAAGTCTAATGCCTTTTCCCATTGATTATTCCCTATTTTTCCTGTTTCTAGCTATTGGTACATATTTGTTTGACAACGCTATTGGTACATATTTGTTTGCATGTTGTCGTCCCCATTAGACTGTGAGCTTCTCAAGGGCAGGGCCTGTCTTTGACCTTTCTTTGTGTCACTAGCTCTGAGCACAGGGTCTAGGATCTAGTAGGTGCTTAATAAATGTTTATTATCTGAATAATTGACTGGAGAAAGTGGTGGGGTCTAAGAATGAGGACATCTGTATTATAGGTCTAGCTCAGCCACTATCAGTGTGGGAAGATCATTTAATCAATTAGCTTCCATTTATTTTTCTTTAAAAAGAGGGTAGCAGCATCCCCATATTAATAATGGAATCTGCCTACCTCACAGATGGAATTACTTTGAGGAACCAATGAAATAGTATACATGGAAGCATTCTATAAAATATGAAGCACTATACAGATGTTAAGTACTATCATTTTGTGCTTCTTTGTTGTAAACTTTCATTGGAAGAATACACATTTTTTTAAACATTTTGATTTAATCATTTCTTATTTATGATGGTTAAAACTGAAGTACGCTGTTTTTAGTATAAGATACTCTGCACACTTTATTTTTTAGAAAGATGTTCATATTCATTATAAACCCATCATCACGAGGGTCTTGATGACCTAGATCTGTATTTTAAGGTCTTCATGTCATAACAGAAGAATCATCCATCACCACACTGCTTATCACTGGTGGGATTCTAAGTTTTGGGGTGCTGTGTAAATGATACTGTGCTGAAATTCAAGGTGTAGCTTCCTGGATAACTTCAGCGTAGAGAGAGATTGTTTCTCAAGACTGTTCTGGCTATTTCTAGTTGAGGTTCTGTTGTTTCCTTCTTATTGATGATTTAATAAAGAGTAGTAGTGTATTATCGGTCAGGTTAGGTGTATCTAAATCTGCAGAATATCAAAACTTCTTTGTTAATGAAAGTATTTAATAATTGTATATAATTATTATCATGATGAAATAGAACAATCTAGCTAACCTCTTGTGTTTTTTTTGTTGTTTTTTTTTGTTTTGTTTTGTTTTTGCTGAATTTGCTCTAGGTTGGTTCTTACTTGAAATCGCCAAAGTTCCCCATTTGGATTGTTGGCAGTGAAACTCACCTCACCGTCTTTTTTGCCAAGGTATGATATTTGGATAATTTGTTTTTTGTTATAAGACTTCAGGCATACAGATACCAAATATGACCTTATTAAGTTGATATCTTTGTATGAACTTTATTAAATCTTTTTCTGAAACCCATAACTCACAGGCCTTTTCAAAAATTACAGTAATACATCTTCATTTTGCTGTATGTATTTTTGTTAGCTAATTTTAGAATCATTCCAGTTATAGTTATTTACCTTTTCTAACTTTGCACCTTTTGTTTCTGAAGTTTCACAAAAGTTATTGATGTAATAGGAAGACTAAATGACTAAAAAATTCAGGGTGCTATGCTAATAGAAGTAAAAAAAATAATTATACAGTATTAAACAATTATATTAGCAATATCAGTAATAAGAATAGCAATAATACAGAATTGACATTTTGTGATTTGTAAGCTCTTTCCTCACAACAGCTTTGTGAGTCAGATAGTATATTATTATCTCCATTTTGCAAATGGGGAAACTAAGACTTATGGAAATTAGACGCCTACAGAAAGGGTTAAATGAAACTAGATTAGAACCAAGATCATTTAATTCCAAGTCTGCTATTCTTTCCATGTGATCTCCTGTCATTTTACAGATGAGGAAACAGATCCAGAGAGATATCAAGTGACTTTTCCACTGTCACACAGGTAGTAAATGTCAGAGACAAGATTTAAACCCAGGTCGTCTGACTCAAAGTCAGGAATCACTGTGGTAGGGCAGAAAAGACAGAATATGAAAACAATAAGATTGGAGTCAGGAGCATTCTAAGTTTGAATTCTGCCCCTGACGCAACCTATATGAGGATGGGCAAATAATTTCCTCTTTGTGCCTCAGTTTCCTCATACATAAAATGGTGAGAATGAATGAATGAAAAAGCTGTTTGAAGTGCTTCTTAATATGTCTGGCTACTTGATAGAGATGTAAATACAAAAGACACAGTCCCTTCCCTAAAAAACTTACATTCTAATAGGAGGAAACAACACATAGGAAAGTGTTGGCTATGGAAGGGTGGTTTGGTCAGGAAAGTCACAGGAATGGTTGGACAGAGCCTTAGGGAAGTCTAATGACATAACCTCTTCAGGAGCACTTCTGCCATTGATTTGATGATTGTTTTCAGAGCTAGGAGAAGAAAGGGTATATGCGCAGCAGCTTGGAAGGAAGATGGTTGGGATTAAACTTGACTGAGGATCTAGGCCATCAGTATGAATGAATGCATGAATGAATGAATGAATGAATGAAGTATTTATTAGAACGTGTATGCAAAGCACTGTGCTAAGTTCTGAGATACAAAAAGAAAAGTAAGACAGTCCCTGCTCTCAGGGAGCTCACATTTTAATGAGGGAGACAGTATTTGTGGAAGGTTTCAGATGGAAGGGTCTCAGGGTTGTTGGGGTACAACAGCACAATAGATGGCGATGCCTCTTCTTCAATAAAATCATAATCAGTTTCTGATGTTGATCCATTTGGTAGTGCCAAGGGCTTTCTTGACAAGAATTTTCTCTCCTGGGCCTTTAGTGGTTATGGCTGTATGTATCATAAGTAGGATCAGTTGCTAGGCTGCATTTCTTTAGAGATTGATTCCCAGGATGATGGCTAAGAGCATTATGCTAGAAACATCACTTTTTCCAAGACTTTGGGGTTCAGAGTCCTAGACTGTTTCTATCAGGGTCTGAGGGGAGATGGTGGTCGAGGGGTTGATGGTTTGATTTGCCTGACATATGCCTCCTGTTTCTTCCTCGGGGTGCTTTGCTGCTTCAGTTAGATTAGTTTGGCTACCCTGTGTGTGGCAGTTGGTTGGCAGCTAGTGGAGATGGCGGCCCCCCTTCCCACAGGAATTACTTTCTCAGATGATAACTCTAAAGGCTGGACTGGAAGCAGGACCAGTTGTTTGGGCAATTCTGCCACTAACAAGGCTCTCATATTAAACCCTGGAATAGTAGTAGGTAGTCTGCACTATCCCCATTTTGCAGATAAGGAAACTGATGTAGACAGAAATTAAGTGACTTTCCAAAGGTCACACAGGCATTAAGTGTTTGAGGCCACATTTGAACCTGGGTCTTCCTGACTCCAAGTCCAGCACTTAATATACAGTGCCACCTAACTGCCTCTGGTGGTGCAGTAGTTCTTTTTACATAGGTAGTTAGGTAGGAAGATAGATAGATAGATAGATAGATAGATAGATAGATAGATAGATAGA
>NW_020945237.1:7320994-7427495 GCF_900497805.2 Vombatus ursinus | reverse complement strand
AGATAGATAGATAGATAGATAGATAGATAGATAGATAGATAGATAGATAGAAAGAAAGAAACATAGAAAGATACATAGAAAGAAACATAGAAAGAAACATAAAAAGATACATAGAAAGAAACATAGAAAGAAACATAGAAAGATACCTAAAAAAATAGAAAGAAGTATTCAGATTTTACTACTTATATGACTATAGACAAATCCCTCAGTTTCCCCATATGTAAAATGAGGAATTTCACTAAATGATTTCCTGGGTCCCTTCCAGTTCTAGATCTGTGATCCAAAGTTGTAGGCTATGCTTCATTTATTCTTATTTTCTTTCGTGTAAATTTTCCAGTTAACTAGCATCTTTTCTTGAGAATTCATGTAAGAAGCAAAGCCAGTCATGTCATCCATCATCTCTTAGAAAAATTAAATTAACTCCTTTTTTGATCATTAAAAATAAAGAATTCTGAGTACCTTTTAATAAGAAAAAGAAATAACCATAAACAAAGAAGATATTTAAAGTTTCAATGAAGACAATGTTAGATAACAGAGTAAATGTGTGAGGTAGTCCTGTAAAAATAATATTGGGAGTGCTAAAGTTCAGGATAAGTTGAGGCTGGTGAGGGAAACTAAAGTGAACAGAAAAGTTTTGTTTTGTTTCTTAGTTATACTTCATTATTTTTTATTTCCTCATAGGATGAATTTGTTTGGTCTTTCACAAAGCTTTCTGCAGTCTTGGTTTTTCTTCCACTACTTCTGACTGTTTTTTGAGATAATGCTGCTCACAGTCAACCATCCTTCATAAGACGTTAAAAATGAGTTATACTTCCAACCAGTATTGCCTTGAGCTGCCATATATTTTGACTTTGTAGAGATTAATTTACGTAGGCTAAATGGCCTTTGAAAGTGGTAGTCCATGTCTTTGCCCTTTCTTTTATGGATTTCCCATCACTTAAAATAGGTCAAATTGGGGTTACCACAGTTGTATACTGTATCTTCTCATTTTAATTCATTCACTAGTTTCATATTGAGTTTTGTCTTTGTTTCAACAGGTAGAGTTGTTTCACTCTACACAAATAGCTGACTGGGAGATAACTCCCATTTTCATAATTAGTCCTTTTCTATCTGTTATAACCAGTTCCATTTTTTAATGATGTTATTTGGTGCTCTAATACTTCCTCCCACTCTGGAAGAAAGTATTCTTGATGTAGTTGTGAGACTTCTTTATAGTCTTTTAGTCTATAGCCTTTGAGTTCTCTCATTTCTCTTTCCTGAACCATGTTTTCCAACCTTTTCACTGCCAAAAATGTTAATCTGTAATTGATACTCACTGTCATTACTTCATCTCTATTCACTCAATACTAAACTCCTTTTGATGTACACTACTACATTGAAATTTCAGTCATAAAAGCCACCAGTGACTTCCTAATTGTCAATGCCTTGTAATCAGTACTCATCTTCTTACTCTAATTTTGAAGACCCTAGAATTCTGGACTGCACTTTTCTGTTTCTCCCCCACTCATCTTGTCTACTTTTCAGCTTTTATTTCTGTGAAGGTGATCTCCACATCTCCAGTCTTGACCTCTTTCCTAAGCTCCAGACAAATATTTCTGACTTCCAGTTAGGCATCTCCACCCAAATATCCCACCATTATCTTAATTCCAACATATCTAAAGTAGAATTCATTATTTTGTTCTGAAATCCTGATCTCCCTGCCTTCCTTTCTCTACCAGTGATACTAACATTCTCTCCCAGGCACCAGAATTCATAACCTAAGAATCATTTTTAACTTCCGTATAATTTGTCCTATACACTCAATCCCTCTCCAAGTTCTGTAGATTCTTCCTCTACCATATGTTAAGCTTCCCTTCCTTTCTTAACCATTCCTCTGTAACCATCCTATTTCAGGTCCTCCTGGCCTCTTACCCTAGCAACAGATCTTCTGATCTATGTGTGTTTGACAGATTGGTCTAAATGATGTATGAATGTGATTGTGTCATTTCACTGCTTATAAATATTCTATAACTCCTTCCTGTCTTTGAAATAAAAGCAACACTTCTTAGCCTGGCATTTAAGGCCTATCCATTCTAGCTCTAACCTTCCTTTTCAGCATGCTGCTCCCCTCATTCTGTGCATAGACTGGGTGGTTTTTTCTCCATTTCCCAAACATTCCTGATGCTTTGTGGTCTCCTGCCTTTGTCTCTTGTTCCTTTAGGCTGGAAATAGTTTTTTCTGATCACTGCCTACATAAATCCTACCCTTGCTTGAAGGCCAGACTCTAATATCACGTATTCCATGAAGTCTTCCTTCAGTCTCCCTCTCCTTTCTCTCTGCCCATTCCTTTCCCTAAGCTGGAAGTAATTTCTTCCTCTGATCTCATAGCACTTTCATTCTTCCTGCAGGTCAGGTATCCCATGAACTTTGCCTTCCAGAGTCCCACAGTTCTTAATATAGACATACCATTATAGTAAAGGAATGACTCCACGGATTTTCTCAGGAACTGACCTCTGGTCCTTTGATCAGAGTCATTCCCTGTGGGTGCCCACGAATCAGATCCAGAGCAGCAGACATTAAAGGCACAAAAACACTTAAGATATCCTAAGGACCTGGACAGCAAAATTCTTCTGATACCATTCTAAGAATGAGGGTTCACAGGAGAACTTATTAATTCATATACAAGAGCCCCACCTATGGACTCTGTTAGGTCCAGAATATATGGATATGTTAGGTCCATAATATAACCAGAATTCTCACCAGGCTTCAATCTTGATCTCTCTGTATGTATGTCTCCCACTTTTCCCTCTCCCTCTTTCTTTTCCTGGTGGATATATGATCGGTACCAATTATAATGAAGTACAGGACACTGTATAGTTTATTTTATAGTGCTTGATTTTTGTTTTACGGAGTGTTATTCCAAGAAAAGAGAACTTAGTATTCTTTATTATGTAGGAGTTATAGTTGTTAATGTATATAGTTATGACTAGGTTTTTATAATCATTTCCTATGCCCTGGTTAGAATCACAGCTCTATCATAACAGTTACAAAACTATAGCTAATCTGTGTAGTTATTTTAACCTATCTATTGAATTGAACTAATAACATTCTAAAATAATGTACCTTTTGTCAGTTTTTTTTAAATTTTGTCCCAAACTGGCAAAGCAGTTCTTTAAATTAGTATTTAGTAATTCTTTCTAAAGTAAATATATATGGCTAGCAGATCTTATCACATCATATAGGCTCTAAATAGCTTGTTTAAAGTTAATGTTCATGGTTGGTTGATGTAGACCATGAAAATGTAATTGTGTGTGCCCTCAGATGAACAAGAAAATTGTTTCCTTTTGGGGAAATGATCACTTATCCGTATGTTTTGTGTTTTCTCTTTAAGATGAGGTGTTTAACTCCTAAAATTGTAGTGGTGAACTTCTAGGAAATGTTGGTTGTACAAGTTCATGATTCTCAATTCGAGTGCTGACCCATGCACTTAATGAAGTTATGATTTCATACATTTGAGAAGTCCAGTTGATGGCAAATTAAATTGATCTTATTTCCTACCAAAGTATTACACATAATGGGGACCTGCCCTTCAGGAATGGAAATGAAGGTGTTGTTTATTCCACATTAATGGAAATCCTTGTTTTCTGAGCTGCATGACAAAAGAACAAGTAGAATAATTTCAATAGATAGGGGAAAGAGAGGGGAAATTTTGGTCAGTTTAATTTGAAATTCACAGTTATAAAAATATGCCAAGATTCCATTGGTAGCTTTAAAAATTATAAAGGAAAAATTCATAAATGACTAATTGCAGTAGCTAGCCCAGGGAATTTACACAAAATAGTCATATTTGAATCTTTGCTTTTTCAAATAGGATTTTATCTTTTCTAAAATTATATAATTAATTTGCCATACTCTTGTTTCATATTGATAGTTGAAATCGATGCATGTATAGAGTTTATTTTTCCTGCCAGATGTTTGAAATTGCCCAATAAAAGCACTTAGATGACCATGGGAAAAAACGTTTTTTTCTTTAATTTAGTTATTCTGTTAAAGTATGATGAGTCAGAAAAATTATTGACCTCCTTTGTTTAGCAATGTACATCTGTTTTTCACAGCATTTTATTTTAATAAAAAGACCGACAATTCACAGGTAGGTGATAAAACCCAATTCATAAAAATCTTGTTTTTAGAGTAAGTTTTAAAAAGATGTGGCCTGAACTATTACAGAACTACTTTGACTGTTGGTCAGCATTAGTCTGCCAATGTAGTAATATTATTGACAAAGACCTGAAATGTTGTTATTGTGCCATGATGTATGAACAAAAATAAATTGATCAAAACTCAGTAGAATATCATGTAGTAGTTCTGCCATAGATCACTTTTTTGATTCACTGTTTGATCATCAGCAGTGTTGCTTTCTGTTCTGCTGTTCCCAATAAGTAAAATACATTGTTCTGTATTGAAATATTTTGAACAGACTAAAGAACTGAACTTTGTAATTCTGAGGTGATATTATTAAGCAGTAGCTATCATTAGTGCACACTGTGGCAGTGGAGGAAGGCTGCTATTCTTTTGTATTTCTCCTTATGGCAAAACTGTCAACAACAGTTGCCGATACCTATAATTAATAAAAAATTAAATTAAAAGACTAACAACTTCTTTCCATGTCCATGGCAGAGTTTGTAGGAAATTAAAATCTATGCATTTGTAAAGGATGCAACCAAATAGGTGATTAATGCAAAACAGGGCAACGTTATTTTTAAAAAATACAATTAGTGCATTCTTTTCATAATTGTTATGCTTTGTTTGATGTAGTTTCATAATTGCACTTTACTTGTAATAAAGTTTGCAACTGTAGTAACATCTGGCCATTTTATGTAATTCTTATCCATAAAGATAGAGATAAATTCTCCATGGAGAATGAATAGTTCCCTTAAGTTTAATTTCTCGTGTCTTCAAATGACTCAAATCTATATATTCAGCCCCTAGATCCAAGCCTTGGCCTTCTGAAGTGATCCAGCAGCAACCCCTCCCCCAGACTCTCAGCTGAAGCACCCCTCCTCATATTTCACTGAAAAAAACAAGGCCATTTGACACGAGTTCCTCCTTTTCCCTCTTCCTCATCTCATGTCATTCAGATGCCTTTTCCCATCATCTCCTCCTCCAGCACTACCTCATGAAGAAGTGGCCTTTCTCCTTGCTAAGACAAACCCTGTCTATATGCATCCTTGATCTCATCACTTTCTAACTTCTCCAGAAGACGGCCCCTCTTATTACCATGTGCTCTGTAATCTTCATTTCTAGCTACAAATTCCTCCCTTACAGCAAAGAAATATGCTTATCTTTCCCCTACTCTTTAAAAAAAATATTCCATTTGGTCCTATAATCCCTGCTAACTAACTGTGCTTACTGCAATGGCCTTCTGGTCAACTTCCATCTCTCATTGCTCTAATCCATCCTCCCCTCACAGGGCTGTTGTAAGGATCAAATAAACAATATCTGTAAAGCACTTGGCCCAGTGTCAGGCACATAGGAGGCACTTAATAAATGCTTATTTCCTTCCCCCCACCCCCTTGCCAATTCCCCTTCCTCAGTCAGCTGCTAAAGTGATTTTCCTAAAGTAAAGGTCTAACTTTATCAGTCCCTACTTAAACTCCATTGGTTCTTTATTACCTTCAGGATCAAATAAAATCTTCTCTTCAGTATCTCAATCCCTTCACAACCTGACCCCTTCCTACCTATACATTTACACTTTATACCCCTTCTTATATTCTAGAATCAAATGACACTGACCTTTTTGTGGCTCCTTGTACACAACATTCTATCTCCTGGCTCTGTGCTTTTTCATTGACTTTCCTCCATGCCTTGAATGTTCTCCCTCCTCACCTCTGTTGCTTGGCTTCCCTGGATTTCATTAAGACTCAGTTTAAATCTTATTTAAATCTTAAATCTTTTGTAGGAAACATCTTGGTCCCACCTCTTGATCCTCCCACTACATTCCTCGAAGGTTACCTTTCATATAAGATAAATGTTGACGTGTTGTTTCCCCCATTAAATTGTGAGCTCTTTGAGGGCAAATACTATATTTTGCCTTTCTTTGTATTGTCAGCACTTAATACAGCGCCGAACACATAGTGTTTATTAAATGCTTGTCAACTGTTTGACCAGAAGAAGAGAAAACACTGGTTATGCACCAATAAATGTAACAGGTTTGAGAGACAGAAAATTCTATGAAGAACTTAATAGCAAATGAAGACAATATAGTTTGATTCTTAGCAATTTAAGTACAAAGTTGAGAATACTAAAGAATGTTGGAAGATACGGATTAAGAATAAGGAATGAGACCAAAGATTTCATACTGCACAGATGTCTCATTCTACCTATGCATCATGAATACTTTCTTCAAGAAAAGAATGGGAAGGCACTGGACATGGTGATCAGTAAATAACATAAAAAATAAAATTGATTATATTTTAACAGCAAAGTATTTGTCACCAATATGGGAGCTATTCCTGAATCAACTGTCTGTGTAGCCAAGACACTAGCTTATTAGAACAAATATCAGAATTAATATAAAGCTAGATGAAAGAATAAAAATGACCAAAAAATATGTGTGATTAAAATAACTATTTTAAAACAGTTCTTAAACTAAACTATTTAAGCAAGTTACTGATAACAAATGGATTATAGACAGAAGAAAGGAAGTTAACTGATGTAAATCATTTGTCATAAAAAGGAAACCATATAGCCTAAAATCCACCATAATGAGCCAACATTTAATTCTTTTATCAAATAGAGAGATTTGGCAGTCAAAGGCAATACAGATTTAGAATATTATAAACTCAGTAAAATTTTTATACACAGGGACATTGGAGGATTTAATTAATCAACAAGCATTTTATTAAGTAACTGCAATGTTAAGTCACTGGGAATAGACAAAAGTTAAAACATTCCATGCCCTCAAGGATTTAGTGTAGCCAGGAAAAATATGTGCATATGTAGGTACAAAATAGATGTAAAGTGATTTGGGGGAAAAGGAATTAGCAGCTGGTAGATCATGAAACATATAGTGTAGAAGATGGCACTTTGAGGAAAGCAAGACGTTCTGATAAATGGATATAGAAGGGACTGCATTCTCGGCATGGGAGGATGGCCTGTGTAAAGGTGAGAGAGGGACTTGGAGTGCCATGTATGAGACTCAGCAAGGAGGACAATTTGGCTGAACCCCATTGTGGGGGAGTAATGTGTAATAAGGCCTGAAAGGCAGACTGGGGCCACTTTGTAGGCAGCTTTAAATGCCAAACAGGAGTTTATACAGGTCCCAAAAATCTTAGTGCACTTTTAAGCATGAAGAGAAATATAAATGCCATAAACTTGCACATTTGAAAGGCTAGTTATTTATAATTTTAAAATATTGATGTGTCTGATTTAAATTTAATATAGCCCCTGAAGTGCTGTGCGTTGCTCTAGTCAATTTTTTAACTTTGTAAAACTTTACAGCAATTATTGCTCGGTAACTGAAAAGATTACATTTCTAACCCTGGCCTATAGCCAGGATTATCAAAGATATCCAGAGGTTTCGATACATGACACATACTTGACAGTTTTGACTTGACCCCAAAGAAAAAGTCTAAGGGATATAGATCAAATGACCAAGGTGACCAAGCAAAAGGATCTTCTCTTCTTATCTTCCAGTCTGAGAAATTGTCACACAAAGTGGCCTGCCCATCTTTATGAAAAATGATGTTATTTAATAGAATATAACCTCTGCAGTTCAGGAATGAAAAAATTCTTAAGCATTGCTAAGTAAGATTTCCCATTGACTGCAGATTCTTCAAAAAAGAAAGCCAGTGGTGCAAGACTTCTGCTAATGGCATGCCAAACATTAACTTTTGGGGTATCTCATGTCACCTGACTTCTGAGACTTTTTTATACCTCAGATATGGCAATTAACTTTGCCACTTAGGTAGAAAATCACTTCATCAAAAAACGTCAACTTGTCAAGAACTTCATCGAAATTTTCTAATTTTGACTTCATCAGTTGACAAAAGTCTAACCTTGCAGTTATCATTTTGTAGCATTTGAACAATCATGATCTTGGAAGCATGCTTATTGAGTTTCACTGTTAAAATTCTGTGCACTGTGATTTAGAATTTTCAATTCAGCGGACTCACAGCACACTCATTTTTGGGGACTGTCCGAATGCCCTCTCAGTTTAAGTCAGTCTCTTTACTTCCTTGGTGTCTCTTCCATCTAGGTTTGTTGTTAATTGAATCAATTTTATTAATTATTATTCTTTTTTCTAAATTTCCATGGAGGGGCCTCTTCCTTTTAATAGGAAATGAATTTTCTTCTTACCACTATTGTGAACTTGAGTTCAGCTAAACAGAGAACACAGTTGACTTTTACTTTAATACTTGCCATCTACAATCAGAGGGACTGAAACAAAAAAAAAATATGTTATTCAAAATTCAGAAAACTAAATATAAAAAGAAATTTAAATAATTGAAATTTTAAATGTTTTTTTGCATATGTGTAGCATTAATATTTTTGACACTATTAAAACTTAAAACTGCTCAACGACTTTTGGGACACCCTGTATTTGATCCTGGAGAGGGGAATGAAATGATCAAATTTTTAGTTAATCCAATCAATTTGACAGAACCATGTGTTTCTATGTGGACTAGTGAGAACCTTGAGATAGCCCAATTAGAAAGGTATTGAAAATTTTCAGATAAAAGACCTGAATTAGGGTAATAGCTGTTTGAGTAGAGAAAAGAGTTCCCTCGTGAGAAATGTTTTGAAGATAGAAATGAATAAAGCTAGCAAGAATGAAGAGTTGAGGGTGACATCAGTGTTGTAAGGTTGGGTGACAAGAGCAGTTGTGGTACGCTTGACCAAAACAGGGAAGTTTGTAAGAAGTTTTGTTTTTTGTTTTGGTTTGTTTGTTTGTTTGTTTGTTTGTTTTTTGGTGGGGGCAAAGGAGAGTGAAGATAGTAAGTTCAATTTTGCCCACATCAAATTTGAGGGAGATGTTTGGGATCTAATTTATAATTATTTTGACACTGATGGCAGCCTAACTCAGTGCATCAGTCACCTTCCTCAGTAAGTAATGAGAATCACAAAGATTCATGAAAATTGTTCAGTATAACAGAAGACCAAGACCCCCATGCTTCTATAATTCAATATCTCTTTCTCTTATTAGATTAAAAATAACAAACATAACTTATTTAAAGATGGAATTGTTCTTTAAGTACAGGTAAAGGATTTCATTATCAGGTCATCAGAGGTACAGCAGGAGGTTTCTATGAGAAACCCTTTGCTCACCTAGCAATTGTATAAGTAATTCAGAAGGGCAATTAGGAAAGTAGAAAAAAAAAATAACTCCGAAAACTATGGTTTAAAAAATAGTCCAAACTACCTATAATTTTTAAAACCCAAAGCTTTATATGTGTATATTTACATATATACTCCTTTTAAAATTAATAAATAATTTGTATGTGACTTTAACCATCATACACACATGTAATCAGTTAGAAGTATGTTTTTGTCCAACCCATTCCTTTTTTAATTCCAGATGTTGAATATTGAATGTAATCCAGAGATTGTTGTTACAGGTGTAAAGGGTAAAGTAGTACTTTGGTGTGATAAATTAGACTGTAAAATACCTTATTTATAAGAAATCCATTTTGAAAAGTAAATGCTTAAAGAGATAGTCATATCCATATTCATCTTTAAAGTATTTTTTTTTCTTAACATGACAAAAATTGATTAAAGGGAGTGATGAGTTGTAATGCTTGATTTCAGTCTTCTGTAATGCCTTTTGATTCTTTGAAAATTCAAAAAATTTCCTCTACATGTAGATACATTTTAGATATGGATATTTCCTCCCAGTAGAGGACTTTTGACCTTCTGGTTTCCTCTTTTGTCCTTTTTCTGTATCCCTAAATTTTTACTTTGTCTTCCAGAATTGAATTTGGGAGCATTTTTGAGTATCCTTTATTTTCCCTTGAACCGGAAACATCCTATTACTTTAAGAATACTTTTTAGAGTGACAAAAAAAATTTTTTTAAGAAAATGTGTTTAATTAAAACACCATAAAAGTGTCAGTAACATTAAAATTACATTCATAAGTGGTAATTGAAATCAGTTTGTCTTTTGTCGCGTGAGGGGTTGGTGGAGCTTAAGCCTCAGTGTGTGGCATTACAACTAGTGATTCAGTTAACAACAACAAAATTGAAACCTACCTTTGGCATCTTGTTTCACTCTTCAGAAGCTGGGTGACTAATTTCCTTGGAAATGCATTTCAAAGTTTCTTTTGATGTGGCTGGAAATGATGAGTTTTACATTCATCCTTTTATTGTCCCCTTTCATGATTACATAGGGACTCTTTGTACATGTGGAGAGTACTACCTTTCACCTTTCTTATGATGAAGCAGCTTTCCTTTCAGATTGAGGGTACATTAAAACACATTAAATCCTAAACTTTAAATATATAAAGAAACTAGTTTTATGCAAAAGAGAGAGAGAGACATTTAACCTTTCCTGGGCAAATTGACAATGTTCTTACTGTGATATCTGTTACAGGGAGACTAGATAGGATTGTTTCTGCAGTCAGGCTCTTTTTGTCTGTTACTTACTTATGTAACATTAGAAATCCATCTAAAACCTTTTGCCTTTAATTTTTTGGAGGGAGGAGGGTATGTTAGTATTCTCACAATTCAACAGATCCATTTTTCCATTTTAGTAAATTTCCCTACATTTAATGGAGCAAATCTCCATTATAACATTGATTTGAAAAGCCAATAATATGTTGTAGGATTTCTTTGTTACAGAGAAAGATGTGTTCCTGTAGTTGGTAGGCCTGACAACCTGGAATAAATAATAATGGGATTTAACTGAATTTTAATACCTATGGTATCATTGGCTTAGTACACTTCCATTTTTTTTGTAAGAAAAATTTGAGTATTTAAATTTAATGCTTTGTCTATATTCTCAGGAGCAATGTAGATTTAGCTAAAAAAAGGGGCATGTTTGTGTTCATAGATTGGGTCCAAAGATATTATCTGACCTCAGATAAGTGACTTCTCAAAATTATAGCAACCTCCATCAGAGGATATTATAATTGACTCTGTAAGTATTTAGAAGAGTTTGGATAGAAAATTATATAAAATGCATATACATAACAATTTTCTGGTACCAAGTTAAAAATTAGCTTCTTTGTTAAAAATCTACATGTGTTTTAAATTCTAAGTTTCATCTCCTCACTGCTTAATATACTTTGGAGATATATCACTTCGTCACCCAGAAAATGAATATTAATTTTCATGTCAGCCCAACTGAAACATAATTTAAAATGTAAATGTGATGCAGTACAATAGCATAATGCTTTCCAAACCAAATATAATAAAATCTTGACTATCAGGAACCTTTCAGAAAAATTTGCCATTTTGGAATAGTTAGGTTTTTCCATTCAACTGATTAGCCATTTTGATTTAAATTTTTAAAAAAATGTTACACTTCTGTTTGTCTTAATAGTATCCTGAACTAATTTAATTTAACCTTTATAACTCAGTTGTCATTGTTAACAAATCAAAGAGTAATAATAGTTATAACATACAGTTGCAAAGGATGTTAGAAATAATCAGAGAAGTTGAATGACTTGCTCAAATTCATTGCTGTATTAGGCTATAAAACAGAGATGTCCTCATAAACTACTTAGAGCAATTTGTCCCTACTCCATGTGACACCAACATGATATTTTTTGAGGCCTTGGCCCTATTGTAGTGTTTTTTTCTCCCTTGTTGGCTATCACTGCCGACTGCTGTCAGTGTGCCTACCTGTAGTAGCTTTTCTTCCCACTTCTAATTTGCAACTTTTGATCTATGAGCTTGGATATTGAAGTTTGTTAGCATTGTTGTTTTTCAGTCGTGTCCAACTCTTCTTGATCCCATTTGGGGTTTTCTTGGCAAAGATACTAGAGTGATTTGCCATTTCTTTCTCCAGTTCATTTTACAAATGAGGAACTGAGGCAAACAGGGTTAAAGTGATTTGCCTACAGTCAAATAGGTAGTATGTGTGTGGGGCCAGATTTGAACTCAGGAAGATGTATCTCTCCAACTTCAGGCCTGGCACACTCTATCTACTGTGCCACCTAGCTGCATACGTGTATTAAAATAAAATGGCTAATGTGAGGTGTACCTTTTAGGTGATCATGATCCTTTTATTTGCTTGATTTATGATTCTTGCTATATTACTGGGTGGGTGAGGTGGCCAACCTGATTAGATTACTGATAGAAAAAGATTTAATGTTTTGGTGATTTTTTAAAAATTTATCCACTTTGTTGGAACATAATCCTTTGGAACAACTTTCACTTGTATAGTAGAGTAAGTAGTGGAGAGAAAGCATGTCAGTATATTTGAGGCCTGATCTTGAGTAACATGTAAAATTAAATTAAAAATTCTGGAAATTACCTTTTTCTCATAAGCACATTTTAAAAGTCTTACTCTGTTTTGTTTGTATTTGGATTTCCAATTGTATTTAACTTCAACTGTGATTGAAATGTTACTCTTTAAATTATTACTCATACCATGTATCCATTTCCCCAATTCACAGATGTAATTTTGGTACTCTTGCTCAAAATCTTTTAATTAGTACTCATTGCCTTATACAATAAAAGTTCAAAACTCATTATCTTGGTATTCTTGGCTTGTTACAAGCGGAAAGGCAGCAAAGTAGTCTAGAGCTCTGTACCTCAAAGTTCTTGTTTTGAATCTTACCTCAGATACTTCTTAGCTGTGTAACTCTTAGCAAATCACTTAGACTCTCTGAGACTTAGTTTTCCTTATCAGTAAAATGACTATAATAATAGTACCTCACAGAACTATCTGGGAGGATCAGTTGAAATAATTTATGTATATTGCTTTGTAAATCATAAAAGATCATAAATATGAATTATTATCTTACTGGATATCAAAACTGAACTAAGAACTTCCCGAAAATAACCAGTTCTTCCCCATACTTTTATTTTCTACAGCTGACATGCTTCCATCTTCCCTTCTCATCTCTCTCTATTGAAATCCCAGCTATCCTTCCAGACACAGCTCAAACTCCAGCTCGGAATATGACCTAAATTTATAAGGAACAGCTTTCACACAGCTCAGGGAAGGACTGGGTGACATCTTTTAGCCTAAATTATTACAGAAGAACTGAGCAAAAGGAGGGAGGGGAAGTTCTCAAAAATGAAATTCTGAAAACAAGTCCAGTGAGCTAGAAGAAGAAGTAATTGTCTCAAGATACTGATGGAAATAATGAACTTTTTACTTTAGTGTTTTGAATTGTCGGGCATTCTTTTTTCTCCTTCCCCTATCCTCCCATCCACTGGAGAGACAGAAAGAAAAGAAGGAGGGAAGCAGTATTTTTCTTAATCAGTTCTCTGGAATCATGGTTGAGTAGAGTTCATATATCTTTCAAAATGATTCATTTTTATGTCAGTTATTCTTCTTGTTCTGTCTCCTTCACCACGTATTAGTTTAGGTCTTCCCATGTCTCTTTGAAACCATCTTCCTCATTTTTCACAGTTCAGTAGTATTGCATTCATTTATACACTACAGTTTGTTTGGCCATTCCCCCAAAATGATGGGCATAATCCCCTTGGTTTCCTTTTTTTCTCCCCATGATGTACGTCTCTTAGTTATTATCCTTCTTGACCTCAATGCAGAATTTGATGCTGTTGATCACCTTCATCCCCGAGATACTATTTCTTCTTAGTGACAGCACTTTTATGACAGTTATCTTATATATCTAGTACTCCTCAGTCTCTTTAGCTAGTTTTTCATCTCAGTCATGCCTATGACCATGGATATCCCCCAACCCCTGTTTTAAGCCTTCTTCCTTTTTTCACTCTATACCAGGGGTGGGGAACCTGCGACCTTGAGGCCACATGTGGCCTTCTAGATCCTTGGATGCAGCCTTTTGATCGAGTTCAAGTTTTATAGAACAAATCCTTTTATTATGGGGATTTAGTCTGTGAAGTTTGGATTCAGTCAAAGGGCCACACTTGAGGACCTAGAGGGCCACATGTGGCCTCGAGGCCACAAGTTCTCCACCCCTGCTCTGTACCCTCTCATTTAGTAATCTCATCAGTTATCATCAGTTTAATATCTCTATACAGATGATTTCCAGGTATTTATATGCAGCCCTAGTATCTCTCCTGAGCTATAGACCCACATCACCAATTGTCTTCTTGGACATCTCATACAGGATGTCCCATTGGCATTTCAAATTTAGCATGTTCATCCATAGTAAGCAAATTGCTGGCTCCATCATAGAATCATCAGTTTAGAACTGGAGACTATCATAAAGAAAGTCCAATAATCAGCTAGCTTAAATTGGGAGATGTGATTGCTAAGTTGTTAGTGATCTTTGAAAGATTATGGAAAATCATAGAGGTACCATAGGACTAGAAAATGATAAATGTCCTCATTTTCCAAAGGGGA
The DNA here is from genome assembly GCF_900497805.2 of Vombatus ursinus. Taxonomy (NCBI): domain Eukaryota; kingdom Metazoa; phylum Chordata; class Mammalia; order Diprotodontia; family Vombatidae; genus Vombatus; species Vombatus ursinus. The sequence goes on along the minus strand of NW_020945237.1, from coordinate 7,413,017 downwards.
AGAGAATGAAATCAGAAAAGTATAAACCATTGAGCTTTACTTCATGCCCTATGTGAATTATAGATTTATCTTATCAAAGACATCCCCAGAGCAATGCATATAGTAGGCATTTTAAATGCAAGTTGCTTGAATAATTAGTATCCTGAAAAGAAAGTGGTGTTCAAAAGACTCTAGTACAACTTTTTCAAGAACATCTCATACTGGGACCAAATTTAAATGCTTTATTAATCAAAAAAAAAACATTTGTTCAGCATTTATTATGTTCAAGATACTGCACTCAGCAGTATCTTAGGATACAAAGAATAGCAAAAACAGTTTCTTCCTTCAAAGTACTAACAATAACTAAGTACAAGATACATATAAAGTAGATGGGAGGGAAAGTGAGAGGAGGCTGTAGAGAACTAGAAAGGTCTCCTGCAGAAATCAGGATTAGAGCTGAGTCTTGAAAGAAGCCAGAGAAGCTAAAAGATGGAGGTGAGTGCTGAGCAGAGCATTCTAGGCATGGGTGACAACTAGTGCAACAGCATAGAGGCAAGAGATGGTACCCTGTTTGAGCAGCAACAGATAGACCAGTGCTCAAGATTATAGTGTGGAGGGGAAATAGTAAGGACTTAAAACAAAGAGCTAAGATGGTTTGCAATGGAAAAACACTAGAGGCTTTGCTATTAAAAATGAGTAAAACTAGGACATATCTTTCTTTTGCAAATGATGTGATTGTATACTTAGGAAAACCCCAGAGAATCAGCAAAGAAACTAATTGACATGCTTCAGCAAGGTAGCAGGATATAAAATAAATCCACAAAAATCAGCGTTTCTAAACAGTACTAACAAAAACAAGGGAGAGGCAATAAAAGAAATTCCATTAAAAATAACAACAAAGTACATATAATTTGTGGGAGTTAATCTACCAAGACAATTTTAATCTTGAATACTACTACAAAACACTATATATAGAAATATTGTGAGACTTAATTGGAGAGCTATTCACTGCTCTTGGATGGACTGTGCCAATATAATCTAATAAATAACAATACAACCTAAATTAATTTGTATATTTAGTGCCCTATCAAACAAATTACTGATTAGAGACTTATAGAACTAAGCAAAATTTTAGCCACATTCATTTGGAAAAACAAAAAAAAATCTAGGATCTTAGGGGAAATAATGAGGAATAAAGTTTTGAGGAAGTGACATAACACTGTCACATCTCAAATTGTATTATAAAGCAGTGATCTTGAAAGCTTTCTGATACTGTTTAAAAACAAAAGAGCAGATGAGTGGAACAGACAACCTGAAAGACCTTTTATGTGAATAAAGTCAAAAGAGGAGAAAAGTTACATGCATCAGAAAATATAAAAATTAGAACTGAGTCAAATTTATAAGAATACAAGACATTCCCCAGTTGATAAATGGTCAAAGGATAAGAACAGGCAGTTTTCAGATGAAGAAATTAAAGCTGTTTATAGTCATATGAAAAAATGTTCTAAATCACTATTGATTAGAGAAATGCAAATCAAAACAACTCTGAGGTAACCACATCACACCTATCAGATTGGCTAACATGGCAAAACAGGAAAATAGTAAATGCTGGAGAAGATATGGCAAAATTGGAACACTGATACATTGCTGGTGGAGTTATAAACTGATCTAACCATTCTGGAAAGCAATTTGGAACTATGCCCAAAGGGCTATAAAAATGTGCATACCCATTGACCCAGCAATACCACTTCTAGGGCTGTATCCCAAAGAAATCATAAAAATGAGAAAAGGATCCACATGTACAAAAATATTTACAGCAACTCTTTCTGTGGTGGCAAAGAATTGGAAATTGAGGGAATGCCCATGAATTGGAGAATGGCTGAACAAGTTGTGGTATATGAATGTAATGCAATACTATTGTGCTGTAAGAAATGATGAGCAGGCAGACTTCAAAAAAACCTGGAAAGACTTATATGGATTAATGCAGAGTGAAATGAGCAGAACCATTGTACGCAGTAATGACCAAATTGTACAGTGACTGACTTTGATAGACTTAGCTTTTCTCAGCAATGCAAGAATCTAAGACAACTCCAAAAGACTCACGATGGAAAATGTTATCTTCATCCAGAGAAAAAACTTAGGAGTTTGAATGCAGATGGAAACATAGTATTTGCTCTCTTTTTCTTTGGTTGTTTTGTTTTGTTTCTTCTTTCTCCCACTAGTTCTAATTCTTCTTTACATCATGACTAATTTGAAAATATGCTTAATATGAATGCGTAAGTAGAATCTATATCAGATTGCACACTGTCTTGGGGAGGGGGAGAAAATTTGGAACTCAAAGTCTTAAGGAAGTGAATGTTGAAAACTAAAAATAAATAAATTAATTATTTAAGAAATAGTACAATGACTTCTGACAGAGAAATTATGGATTAAATATGAAGAATGAAAAATACATTTTTGAACATAGCTAATATGGAAATTTGTTTTGCTTAATTATGAATATCTGTTGCAAAGATTTTGCTTTTTGTATCTGGAAGGGAGGCAGGAGAGAAAACAAATGTTTGATAATTTGAAAAATTAAATAAAATGTAATTAAAAAGAAAAAGGTCGAGAAGTGAGAGAAGCTGGAAAAAAAAAAAGGAAATTATGAGCAGGCAGACTTCAGAAAAACCTGGAAAGACTTATATGAACTGATGATGAGTGAAGTGAGCAGAACCAGGAGAACATTGTACATAGTAACAGTCACATTGTACAATGACCGACTTTGATAGACTTATCTCTTCTTAGCAATGCAAGGATCTAACACAACTCCAAAAGACTCATGATGGAAAATGCTGTCTACGTCCAGAGAAAGAACTTTGGAGTGTGAATGCAGATCATAGCATATTATTTGCTCTCTCTTTTTTTTTCTTTCTTTTTTCTCATGGTTTCTCCCATTGGTTCTAATTCTTCTTTACAACATGACTAAAGTGAAAATAGGTTTAATATGAATATATATAGAGCTTTTATCAAATTGCATGGTGGAGAGAGAAGAGGAGAAAATTTGGAAGTCAAAATCTTATGGAAGGGAATGTTGCTAACTAAAAATAAATAAATAAAAAGGAAAACAAAATTTGAAATTCAAAATATGTAATGAATTGACATGATTATATGACACCAAAATTTATTCCCCAGTTAGTAATCAAAAGATATGAACAGGGGCAGTTAGGTGACACAGTGGATAGAGCACCAGCCCTGGAGTCAGGAGGACCTAGGTTCAAATCTGGCCTCAGACACATAACACTCACTAGTTGTGTGACTCTGGGCAAGTCACTTAACCCCAATTGCCTCACCAAAAAAAAAAAAAATAAAAAAAGATATGAACATATAGTTTCAAAAGAATTTCAGATTTTAAGTATCTGTGAAAACACATTCTTCTAATCACTAATAGAAATTAAACTTAAAACAATTTTGAGTTGTCACTTTAAGCCATATAAATTGGCAAATGTTAAAGATGGAAATAGTCAATAGCATTCTTATCCAGTTAGTAGAGCTGTGAAGTGATCGTTGGATCACTGGGTTCTAGTTCGTAATTATACGAGAAAAATGATTAAATCAGGAGTTTGTAATCTTTTTTTGTGTCATGGACCCCTCTCAGAAAAATATTTTTGTTTGTTTGTTTGTTTGTTTTAAGGCAGTTGGGGTTAAGTGACTTGCCCAGGGTCACACAGCTAGTAAGTGTCAAGTGTTTGGTCTGAGGCCAGATTTGAACTCAGGTCCTCCTGACTTCAGGGCCGGATGCCACCTAGCTGCCCCAGAAAAATATTTTTAAATGCATAATTACAAAGGATTACAAAGGATACCAGTTCCATTAAAATAGAGTTGTAAAATATTTTAAAACAAGTTAGTAGACCCCAAAATTAAGAGCCTATGCACTTAATTAAATTGTCCCTACTCTTTGATCCAGTGATCGTGGGAAGCAGGCACACAAAGATCCATCGTATAACAAAACAGTCATAGCAGCACCCTTTGTGGAAGCAAAGAACTGGAAACAAAGTGAATGCTCATCTAGTAAGTAGTAGTCAAAAAAACTATGAATTCATAGATTGTTACTGAGGAGTAAAGACTTATAAATATGAGGAATTCAGAGAAACATGAGAAGATTGTAACAGACTTAGTGAAAAAATCTAAACCAAAGAAACCAAGCTGAATGACTACAGCAATGTAAATAAAGTGATCACTAAAAGGACTTCAACTCTAAGTAACAGAAAAATGATAAAAATCTTAGAGAAAAGAAAAGAAAAGGTACTTTTTCCTCCAGAGTAGAAAAGTGGGGGGATTACTAGGGTGAAGTATATGCATTGTTAGATATATATTTTGTGTGTTACAGATGTGTTAATGTTTTACTTAATTTTCTTTGTTCTGTGTAGTACGATGGGAGCAGACTATAAAGGCAAAAGCCATCCACTAATATTCTAAATGTTAAAGAATGACGTACTGTCTTTAAAGAAACTTTGCTTACTTGCTTTTTTTATTATATTCATAGCAACCTGATTAAAAGGAACTGAGTTATAAGTTGACTCATTAGTTTGGTGAGAAATAAACAGAGTAACTAAACATTAGAATAGGTTATCTAGAGTAGTGAGACACTTCATCCCTGGATATTTTTAAAAGTAGGCCTTTTAAAAATTATGTAGGCATTTGTTTGGCCTGTGGCAAGGATTCCAGGTCATACTACCCTTTCAGCTACGTCGTTTTAGAATGTTTGGAAGTTCAATAAAAAAGCCAGCCTCATTTGGAGAAGACTTGAAAAGTTAAGGTCATCTGATGAAGATTGGGTGCAAGGAAGGAATTACATCAGATGGTGATAATGGTTATAATGTAATAATAAAAAGGCCTCTTCTCTGAATGGTTCTTCCTGCCCACTTTCTTCTTTACTGCAGCCTTACAGGGAGCTAGAAGCTTTACCCCTGCTACAGGAAAAATCCCAAGAATAAACTCTTTTCCTCTTTACTTATAAGTTACCATATACTGCAAGAGGACCCTAGACTAGTAGCCCACATTTGTGCTTGCTTTTGACAATAGTGTGGGAGTAAGACATCTTGCATTGCCTAATTTTTCCTGTACTGAGATGATAATATTAAAAAATTGGGTCAGATTGATGGTACAGTTTTTTTGTTGTCATTCAGTTGTGTTTCATTCATGTCCAACTCTTCGTGACTCCATTTGGGGTTTTCTTGGCAAAGACACTGGAGTGGTTTGCCATTTTCTTCTCCAGCTCATTTTCCAGATGAAGAAACTGAGGCACACTGGGTTAAGTGATTTGCCCAGGGTTACATAGCTAGTGTTTGTATTAAATTGTACAATACTGTGTGCTATATAATATAGTTCAGAACTATATTCTGTCTCTGAAAGTAGTACAGTAACCTAGTATATTATTCATTTTAATAACATCTATGAATATTAAATATGACTCAAATCACAATCTTTATTGTGGTTTAAAAATGTATTTGTATCAATCATTAAAGAGCATTATAATCAGGTAGCTATATTATCAAGTGAAATTTTATTTAAATAATAATACTTTAGGAACAGGGGGTGTTTTGTAATACTTCTTACTTCTTTTGTTTTGGTTTTTAATAATTTTAGAATCTTATCTCCCAAGTTAGAATGCAATTTCTATTATCATTCTTAAATTAAGGTTTTTAGTTTTCTTTGCTCAGAAACAGAATGCCATTGTTAAAGTAAAAAGGTACATCTGATAATGACTTTAAAGTGTTTGTGGATCATGAACTATACTGTCACTGTGGCTGTGAACTCGTCCAGACATTGTGGATGTCATTTTGGAATTATGTAGGAAAAATAACTAAACTGTTTATTCCCTTTGATCCACTATGTCGCTATCAGGAATATGCTCCAAGGTCAAAGATAGAATGTGGAAACATGCCATGGGAAGTCAGTAGATTTATATTGTTGTTAGCAGGTTTGACAGCTAGCTAGTTGCTTCGTTACCCTCAGTAGGAATATACCAACCTCCATCACTCTTCTCTTCTTCCTCTTGCCATTATTAAATGATTTCTCACCTAACATCACCTGTGCATCCATATATATCATTCTTGACTTTACATGAAAGCAGGTCTCTATGATCCTCTTTAGGAAGAGTTGCATATTTGTTTCTCAGTCCCTGTGCTTAGTGGTCCTTTCCTTTCCCCTTTGGGACAATCTTACAACCTCCTAACACAATGCTTCTTAAGAATTTTTTTCTTGGGGCAGCTAGGGGGCGCAGTACATAGAGCTCCAGCCTTGGAGTCAGGAGGATCTGAGTTCAAATGTGGCCTCAGACATTTGATACTTACTAGCTGTGTGACCCTGAGCAAGTGTCATTTAACCCCAATTGCCTCACCAAAAAGGGAAAAAAAATTTTCTTCTTTGTTTTCACATTACAATTATTTTTCAAGAAACACCTCCTTCCCCCTAATAACCGGAAAGAAGAGACTCCATTAGTCAATCAACTGCCAATTATTAAGCACCTCCTCTGCTGGGAATACAAATACAAAGAATGTAACATTCCCTACTTGCATGAAACTTTGCATTCTAATGGGGAGACAGAAAGTCCATACATAAATATATATGGGATAAGTGTAAAAAGAGTAAATATAGTCACATGTGGCACTTGAGCTGTTTCTAGGAGTCAGAGGTAAAGAGGGACTGCATTCTAAACATGTGACACAAAACTCCCCAGAGAGGAGCAAGTGTCCAAAAGGAGAGAGTAGTCCACATTGGCAGATGCAGCAGTTAATTGAGAAGGATGAGGACGAGAAAACACCATTTGAGGAAGATGCTCAGGCCAACCATCTCTTCGTTTCCCAGCTAGCTGCACTCTTCTTGGACTTCTCCTTCGAGTCCCTCCCCAAACCCCAGTAGCTCCCTTTCCCCTCCCTCTTTTCAACTTCCTTTTATGTGTTGTTTTCTCCCATTAGGTTATAAACTCCTTGAGGGGAAAAGCTGTCTTTCTTTTTTATATTTGTATCTACAGTGCTTAACACTGTGTTTGGCACACAGTAGGCATTTAACTGTCTGACTACATTTCATGCAGTCTGAGCCTTTCGTGGCAGTAACTCCTATGGAGAACTGTGCAGTTCTCCTTCTCTCACTCCCCCGCTCTCTTGCTCTCTCTCCTCTCCCTCTCACTCCATTTTCGTCTCTTTCTTTTCCCACCTCTCTTTCTCCTCCTTTCTCTCCCCTCTCTGTCTTTCCTCTCTTCCCTCTCCCCTTTCTGTCCTCTCCTCTCTCCTCCCTCTTTCTCTCTTCTTTTCCCCATCACTTTTGATTTAATCATTCTGTACCTATTCTCATAATTATTTGTATATTTCTCTTCTATACACATGATTATTTGTATATTTCTTTTCTATACACATCCCTCCCTTTCCCCACCCATCATTAGGTGTAGACTCTTTGCAAGTAGAGTCTGTGTTATAACTATCTTGTTTCCCCAGACGCCAGCACAGTACCTTCCACATAGTAGTAAATTCTTAGAAATTGTCCAATTAAATGGAAAAGAATTGGATAAATTATCTTCAGTGTTATGAATTCATAGAACTTTAGAACTGGAATGGACCGGGTCATTAAGATAAGAAAATTGTATTAATAAAAACATTTATTAATATTAACTTATTAAAGTTAAAGAAATTAATTTTAAGAAGTTTAGGGAAGTGCCTTTTAGAAAATCATAGGGAACAAAGAAGCAAATATTTTCTTATCTCATAATGCAATTTTGATTATTAAGAAGTGACAATAATAGTTGACTTTACTGTCTTTTATGTAAGTTGCATTATGTGAGGCCCATCCAATTAAAGTTCACAAGGCTTAGGGCTTAAATTTTGCATTTTGGAAAAAATTATGAAACTTCTGTTTGGGTTATTCAAGTACATATTTTTAAGATGTTTCATGCTTCTCTACTTCAGGTGGTACATTTGTGAGTTGTACTGTTCTCTTTTGAAAACAAAAAACCTAAGCTATTTTCAGAACTATTAGCTACAAAAGAATATTCAAGATACCCTATTTTAGAAGAATTCAAAATATTTTTGATAATCCTTTTTTTTTAATCTAGATTTTTATCTCTCCTTTTTCATTTCTTATCCCTTCACTTCCAACTTGTATTCCCCATGATTACCACTTTGTTAAACCTGATCTCTACTTCTTTCTTAACCAACCCAGAGGTTTTTTTCTAAGTCCTCATCATCTTCAGCTCTCTGGAGCATTTGACATTGTTGATCATCCAGTCTTTCTTGAAGGTTTCTCCTCCCTTGGCTTCTATATCATTTTCCTGGTTCTTTTCCAAACTCTTTGATAAATTCTTGTCTTTATTCCTTACTGACTCTTCATCCGTCACCCACTGTGAATATTACAAAATACTTGAGTGTCTACGATGATTTCTCTAATTTTTAAAAAAATTAAACCTCTGAACTGTGCAAACCATAGTGGGAAAATAATGTAATTCTTGCCCTGAAGGAACTTAGGTGCTTAGAGGGGAAATAAGATATGTCTACAGATAAATATAAAGCAGTGTAATGAAAGTAAAGAAGTCCAAACAAAATGCTACAAGTAATTTTAGTTAGAGGAGGTCATTTTGAGGCAGGAAAATCAGAGGGAAGGCTTTATGAAGGTGACTGTCCTGGTGTAGATATAACATTGCAAGTTATACAGTTATGTAAGATCCTTATGAATTCAGTCAGGATAAAATAAGGGAACACAGAGGTATAGTTTGGAATTTATAGCATATTAAGAGGAGAAGAATGGAATAAAGTTGAAAATGTGGTGTGGAGCCAGATTTAGAAAACCTTAAATGTCAGGCTTAGAGTGTGTTTTATTATCCTTTGAACATTGGAGAGCTGCCAAAGTGTTTTTGAGCAAGGAGCCATGGAGAAAGGCGTTGTAGTCAGAAATATGTATTGGGAATATTTTCCTGGCAACTTCTTTTTAAAATGGGTTTTTATTGATATATTTTGTTTTTACATTAGCTAGATTTCCTTCTTTGTCACTCTACCCAACAAGCTATCCCTTATAATGACAATTTTTTTTAATTAAAAAAGAAAAAAATTTAGTAAAACCAGTCAGTACATCAAAAAAAATCTGACATTATATGCAGTGCTTCAACACCTGTGAACTGCTTCCTTCCCCTCTGCAATGGATTAGGGAAGTTTTTTCTCATTACTTCTGTGGGGCCAGACTTGTTCTTTATAATTTCACCACATTCATTTTAATTGTTTGTGGTTATTCTTTCCATTTAAATTGTTGTAGTTATTGTGGATATTGTTTTCCTGGCTCTCCTTACCTCTATTTCGCACCAGTTCATATAAATCTTCCTATGTTTCTCTGAAGTCATCATGCTCATTATTTCTTAGAATACAGAATTATTCTATTAAATTCATCTACCACAATTTATTTAGCCATTTCCCAACTGATTGACATCTACTTTGTTTCAAGTTATTTGGTGCCACAAAGAGTACTGCTGGAGATATTTTGGAATATATGGAACTTTTCTTTTTGTCAGTGTCCTCCTAGTATATACACTTAACCATAGAATCTTTGAGTCAAAGAGATCTAAATATTTTTAGCCACTTTATTTGCATAATTACAAATTTATTTCCAAAATGGTTGTACTAATTCACAGCTTGACCAAAAATGTATCAATGCACCTAGCTTTTCACAACCCTAGCAGCATTGACTATTCCCATCTTTTGATGTCTTTGCCAGTTTGTGGTGTGAGCTAAAACCTCTGGGTTTTTCCTGTTTGCTTTCTCTTATTAATAGTGATTTAGAGCATTTTTTCATGAAGTTGTTAATAGTTTGTAAGTTTTACTTTGAGAACTGTTTGTTCCTATCCTTTGATCATTATTTATTAGGGAATTTTGGTCTTCTAGGCAGAGGCATAGGTAGTAGGTGGCATAGTAGATAAAGCATTGGGCCTGGAGTTAGAGACTTCCTAGCAATGTGACTCTGGGCAATTCACTTGACTTCTGTTTGCCCCAGTTTTGTTTGGTTTTTTTTTTTTTGGTTTTAATAATAGCTCTACCTTCCTGGGTTATTGTGAGGATCAAATGGGATAATATTTTTAAAGCATTTAGCACAGTGCCTGGCATACAATATATACTTAAATCCTTCCTTCCTTCCTTCCTTTTTTTCCTTCCTTCCTTCTTTTTGACGATCTGTCTGTATATTTTGGATATCAATCCTTATCAGAGATATTTGATAAAAAGATTTTTCTTCCATTCTACTTCCATTCTTACCTTAGATTTTATTTCTGTAAAAGCTTTTCTTTTTATGTAATAATAATAACTATCTCTTTTATCTTGTGCAATTATCCCTATCCCTTATTTGGCTAAGAATTCATATCCTACCCATTGCTATGAATGATACATGATCTACTTCTCAAATTTATATTTGTATTTTTTTAATTATTACTAGAATTACAAAGAGTATTACAAAAAAAATTTTTCAAGTAAAAATAGGTATACTGGATATTTAAAGTCATTTCTTACCATATTCACATTTATGTGTAAGTAAATATGGTAAACTTAATTTTCAAAATATCCTATGTGCAGTTGAAGGATTTTAGCATAACTTATTCCAATCAGTAGAAAGATTGTTGAAGTAATTAAGAAAGTCATGGTCTGTGCCAGTAACTGAACAAGAAAATGGAAAATAAATTAAAAGTTTTAAGTAATTTTTATAGGGAAAAATGAGATTAATTCTAACAACTTGTTAGAATAATTTAAAGAATAGTATTTATTTGAGAATAGAAGAGAGAGCATTTCAGAGAAAACTTGTTGTTGCTTAAACAGTTTAATTATTCAGTCACTAAACATTTTATTCCAGGTCCTATGCCAAACACTTAGCATACAAAGACAAAAGTGAAAATAGCCTCTGCCTTTGAGAAGCTTACAGACTAGCCAGAAGAGACTCTGTGTGTGTGTGTGTGCACGTGTGCGTGTGTGTGTGTGTGTGTGTGTATAGAATAGATAGTGGGTGAATGATTTGAGGGGGGGTGACACTGGAAGCTGGAGAGATCAGGAAAGGTAACACTCATCATCTGTAATTTATTAAGAGCTCTACCTGCATATAGTAATTTGCTAGATATTCTCAGAGTAAGTTAAATTGACACTTGTAAATTCCCAAAAGATAGTAAAAAAGAAAACAGCTAAAACTGATATAAGCCTTTTTTTTTTTAAAACCAAACCTGTAATTTCATTGTTGTAGTAATATGCTCTTGCTGTGGAATTTTCTCTATCAGTGCAGATTGGCATCTTCTTTAAAACTTAGAGTCTTAGAAAACTGCTTGGGGTATTGAGAAATTAGGTAACTTCACTAACGTCACACAGCTAGCATGGGTCAGAGTTGGGACTTGGACATAGATCTTTAGATTCTTGGGGCCAGTTCTCTATCCACTACACTTCCTGCCTCACCTAGACCTGTATAAGAGAATATAAAGTGACTTAGACTGTAAGTCAAAAGTGAATTGCCAAGCTGTATCCATAGAGGGAGTTTCCAATACTGAGAATGCCCTTATATATATAACATCACAAATCTGCTGCCTAACCACTAACTATTTCCCCATCCCCTCCAAAAAGAAAGTGTGACTGAAGAATCATAGGTGAAGTACCAAATGTCTCATTTGAAAGTTTGGTAAAATGGTTATGTATATTGTAATGGGGAAGTTTGTTTTGGAAGATGAACAACTGTTTTTATCCTAACTAATTGTAGTTGATTATAAGACATTCAGATTAACATATCTGGTAGGCAACATCATGTTGTAAGAGTTGGTGGATCTGAAATGGATCTTGATTTAATGGGTTTTTCAACTTTTTATCAGTCATACAGTACACCATGCCATCTACTATTCTGAACAGAAATATAAGTATATATGTTTCTATATTATACTGTTCATTTGTAGAAGAAGTACTTGAATGTCAGTAATGAACATTTTGAAGGCTGGGACATATTTCAGGTTGTGCTTCTTGCTTCCCAGTAAATCAGTACTGTCAACCAAGTATTTGCTGTTGCTGTTGACTATAGTCTGTTTAGTTGTGATAAAGAAATTGTATAGTTTACTTTTGTTTAAGTTAATTGCTTTTCAGATGATTTTTATTATCCTTATTTGTATACTGTTGTATCTCTCCATTGAAATATAAGCTCCTTGATAGCAGGGATTTTTTTTTTTTTTTGCATCACTGTCACCTCACATGGTGCCTTGTACAGATGTGTGTTTGTTGAATTGAATTGATTGCATTTGAAAATTTTTATCTTTTCAGGATATGGCCTTAGTTGCCCCTGAAGCTCCTTCAGAGCAAGCCAGGAGGGTTTTTCAAACATATGATCCTGAAGGTAAGAAACTCCATTGTTTCCATTTTTTTTGATGACTTCATCTTTCTATATCCCTACACACACACACACACACACACACACACACACACACTCACTCTCTCTCTCTCTCTCTCTCTCTTTCTCTCTTTCTCTCTCACACACACAAACACACACTCTCACACTGTCTTCCCCCATCGATATTCAGCTCAGTCTTATTGAAAAGATTTAATAAATTGTTAAATTGAATAAAAAGGAAAATGTACTCCTGAAAAGTAGAAAATAGAACAGAGAAAAAGACTAACACTAGCCAAATACTAATTAGGTGAAAATTTTATTGTGGGATAAACAATCATCAACAAACCTGTATATTTCAATGCACAACAAAGAAGGCTGCATATGAAGCTGTACAATTCTGCTACATACTTGTTTTCAGATGTGTGTCAAATTTAACATAATAGTAACAAGATTGCCCTGAGTTTCTTTTTTGTTTTCTTTTGTATGTAATTAAGATGTTTTAGTGATACTCTTTTGTTTTGCATTGCTGTCAGTATCTACTTACCTCTCTTCCTCTAAGTAGAAGACCTGTTCAGTTGTAACGAATACAGTTAAGGAAAACAAATCAGCACATTGGTCTTATTCTGTGCCTTTAGTCTGTCACCTCTCTACCAAGATGTGGATAAGTCACTTAAAGTCTTGATTGTTTTCTAATTCGATCAGAATTCTATAATCCTTCAGTTATTTTCCTTCTCTATAGTTAACATTAAATTGTTCTGTCCTAATTCTGCTCATTTCATTCTGAATCATTTCACAAGTCTTCCCAAGTTTCTCTGAATTCATCCTACTCATTTCTTAAGATGCAGTAATATTTCATTACATTCATATATTATAATTTCTTCAGCCATTCCCCAATTCATTAGCATACACTTTGTTTCCAATACTTTGATACAACAAAAAAGACTGCTACTAATATTTTTGTGTGTATCTACCTTCTCTCTTTGACCTCCATGGTTATATGCCTAATGATGTTATCACTGGATCCGAAGATACTCACAGTTTGGTGACTTTATGGCACCACAGGAATACTAATCTCCAGGTGTTCTTACATCAGACCTTGAAATAGCTCATGCTGATTGTTCTCACTACTCCAACTTGAAGGCCATATTTGTGTCTTTATACTTTCAAAGGGCAGCAAGTCAGCAATAGGTTGTTAAATTTGAGAATGAGCTGTCTGTATTTTTTTTTACCATAATATCATTGGTTATAAAATATCTTTATGACATTTCACTTTCTACAATAGTTGGACCAGTTCACAACTCCACCACACCTCCATCAGTGCCCCGTCCTTCTACAGTCCCTGTACAATTGCCATTTTCCTCTTCTGTCATCTTTGTCAATCTTATGGATATGAGATGGAACCTCAGAATAATTTTAATTTACACATTTCTTATTAGTGATAATTTGTAGCATTTTTTTCATTATTGTTGTTGATAACTTCCACCTGGTTATTTGAACTTATTCATATCCTTCTATTTATCTATCTAGGAATAGCTCTCATTTTATACTTGTGTGAATTCTAGACATTTATCAGAGAAATTTGTTTTAAAGGTTTTTTTTTTCCCAATTAACTATTTATCTTTTCGTCCTATTTTCATTTTACTTGTTAGAAATTCTTTGTTTTGGGTAATCAGAATTAACTATTAAGTTCATACTAGGACTCTTACTTTGGTCACAGTCTGAAAAGAAAAATACTACCTTCTGAATTATATGTTGTCAATTAACATTTTATTCATGTATTACAAATTCCAAACTGCAGATTTTAAGTGAGCAGTTTATAAACTCAAAATTTCAGAAAGAAATTATATAAATTAAATTTTATATGAAATATGGTCACATCAGAATTAATTTATTTAAATTTGCTAAATATTCAGTGTATTATATCTATATTTGATCTGAAAAAGATATTTCAAAATGACCTCTGGTGTTATGCAAAAGTGTTATTACTTAGAAGACATTTGCCAAACTGTATATGAATGTATTGTGCCATAAAAAGATGATGAGAAGGACAAATCCAGATAATTTGTGTGATTCATATGAACTGGGGAAATTTATATGAACAGATGCATTGAAATGAGCAGAACCGGGAGAAAAATATATTACAATGATGACAACATTGTAAAGGAAAAAATTATAAAAGACACAAGAACCATGATTGACGTAATGACCAAGCACAGATCTAGATGACTGACAGTAGATCATTCCCAATTTATAGAAGGGAGATGATGGGCTAAAGGTACAGAAGGAGATAGACTTTTTCCAGACACAGCTATTATGTTAATTTGTTTCACTTGACTTTTTTATAACAAGGGAGGGTTTGGGAGATCTGGCAGAGAGGGAAGAGCCTCTAGGAAGAGGAGCAGATGGTGATAAGGGTACAAAGGAAAAAGAAAAGAACATCAATGAAACCTTAAAAAGGAAGTAAAAGAAGGTAGTTCAGGAAAAAACAAGCAGGGCCAATAGTGCAAGTGCTGTGTTAAATTTAATATATACCTTTAAAAAGGCTACAATAGAGAGTCATTATATCATGTGCAATCCTTTTTTCTGTTCTTTATGGAAAGTTCACATTTTTTTGAGTCATTGTTAATAAAAAAGAATTTTTTTCAAGTAAATTCCCCTTCTTAACAGTGTCACCAATATCCTATGCATTTGCCAGATTCACAGTGTTAGGTATTATTTAGTACTTCTTTCATCTTCCGTGTCCATTTTTTCCTAACCTAAAGCTTTAATCTCATGGATATTCCTATCCCAGATCCTATTCTTATCTTCTTATCTTAAAGCCACAAAATATTTTGGAAAGAATCCTAGACTTAGAGTACAATTATATGGGTTTGAATTCTAGCTTGGCCACCACTTACTAGTTAAACTTTGTTTTCTCATCTGTAAAATTCATGTAGTAGTTATGCTTTAAGTACCTAAATAAGTTGTTAATACAATCAAATGAGATGGTGTACATGGAAGGTCTTCGGAGCATGGCATAATATTAAGTGTGAGCTGGTTACTTGAAAGACATCATTGACATCCATTGAAAGGATTAAATTAAAAACCTTAACGCTTAGAATTTTAAAATTAAAAACGTTGGTACTTATACTCCCTGACATACTAAAAATCTCACTTACCCTTGTGAGTAAAGATGTAATAGGAATTTTATATTGTATGATTTAGAATCAGTTACTGAAGAGTTAATTGCTGCTGTGAATGGATTATTGTATCTCATCCCTAATAATCCCTCCTACATTTCCTAACTTAAAATAAAAAGTTAAAAAATAAGCTTTCCCCCCCATTCAAATGTTATAATGTTTTTACTTAGCCATGGGTGAGATGGTAAATTCTGTTTTAAAAAAAATTAGAACATTCAGTTACATTTTTGTACACATGACTCATTGAATTCCTTAACCTTCTTAGTAATTCTTCTAGATGCCCCTTCACTAAATCAGTTAACTCTTTTGTCATTCAGTCACCAACATTTATTGAATAACAGTAAAAAAAAAAATTGGATATAGACATCATGGAGGTTATATCATGGAGACCAAAAATATAATCTCATATTAAAAATTCAAGTGATATTGTAGAGAATTAAAAACTTAGAACCCACAAGAAGGGCAATAGTATTGACAGTGATATGGATATTGGAAAGAGGTTCCTTTTTTAGAAATAATTTTAGCTTCAATAGGTTAAATTTCAGGTGTCAGAAGGTCTACTCTGAAAGTATTTTGGCAGTTAGGTGGCTCAGCAGATAGAATGCCAGACCTGGAATTAGGAAGACCTGACTTGAAATCCATTCCTAAACATTTACTTGCTGAGTGACATTGAGTAAGTCACTTAATCTGTTTGCCTCAGTTTCCTGAGCTATAAAATGAGGATGATAATAATAACATCTGCTTCTCAGGGTTGTTGTGAAGATAAATGAATAATATTTGCAAAGGTCTTGGTATAGTGTCTGGCACATAATAGGAATTATGTAAGTGTTTATTTCTTCCCTTCTACTTACATGAAAAAGCATGGGATGTTTTGTAGCTATGTAGAAGTGTAGATATGAGATAGAATATGGAAATGTAGCTGTGAAAGTCATCTGCATACGAGTGATAGTTAGCTCTTGATTATTTTTGCATTGAATTTTCCAAATTATATATGAAGGGAAATCTTAGCTCTAAGACTTCATCTCTCTTGCCTTCTCAGTGCTTTCTAACTCACTGGACCTGAAGGAGCCACATATTCCTTATTACCCACTGTCATTTCAGATCCTTGCTCTGCCTTTATCATTCAAAAACATCCTCTTCTTTGAGCTTTATACAATCCTATTATAGCATTCATTTCCATTTGTTATCACTGCCATGTCATGACTTCCATGATACTCTCATTTTTCACAGTGACTCTCTTCTCTCTATTTCCTAACATCTTTGGTGACGTTAATATTCATAGATAACCCTTACTTCTCAATCCTTAAGAAACTCATTTTACCTCCAATGATGGCAAGCTTCTTCAATTGTTTTCCCTTCTTTAATCTATCACCTGCCAGAATATTCATCCACAGTCATAGTTCTGACCACGTCCTTCTTAAGCTCAAAAACCTAAGCAATAAAATGTAGGTTCTTTGACAAGATCTATTTCATTTTTGTCTTTGTATCTATAATGATGAGAAAAAATATATAGTGGACAGTTGAGACAACTCAATCCTAGCCTAATTTTAAAAGTTATGAAATTCATGAAAAAATGTGTAACAAACACAGAAATGACATCAACATCTATTGCAGTAATTTTATACAGAAGTTTAACTGATAGGAATCCATTGCCATAAAAAGGAGATCAAAAAGAGCCTTAAAAGCCTTAGTCAGAAAACACCTGACTTCCTTTCCAAGAAGAGATGATTGTCAAAGGCAACATACATAAATATATAGATATGTAATATATATGTATATGCATGTGATATCCACGCACATACATAGTTTCATAGATTCACTTACACACATATGAGTAGGAGAATAGGCCAAATGACCATTGAGAAATTTCAGAATTAGTTTAATGACCCCCCCCCAAAGCCTTTCCTTGGAGGGGGAAACCTATTTTTTAAAAATTGACAGGTAAAATTTTATCTATAATTAAATCTTAAATACTAATCTTCCTAATTGTGGAGGTTTAGCAGAGATTTTAAGGAAGCCAGGAAACCCAGAAGGCAGAAGTGAGGAGAGAGACCATTCCAGGTATAGGAAAACAGAGTCAGGAGATGCTGTCATATGTAAAAAAAAAACAAGTAACTCAAGTTATTTGAGTTCACAAAGCACATTTCTGTATATTTTTTATTGATTCTTATAGCAGTCTTACCAGATTGGGAGAGTTTATTATCTTCATTTTATAGTTGAAATTCCAAAGTGACTTGTCTGAGGTCACACAGCTAGTAAGTAATAATTCTGTGACATGCAAGTAGGTTTTCTTAATAATAGTTCTTTCCAGTATCCTGTACCACTTTTCTCTTCAGTTCCAATATTTTTTAAAACAAAAGTATCCAAATGACTACTTTATTTACTCTTCCCCAATTTACCCAAGTGTAGATTTCACTATTTTTCTTTACATATTAGAGACTGATTTTAATTCTCAATTTATCTAAGATCAGGAAATATCTACCTTAGAATTTGAAGACACTGATAATTATCATAATATGCTTATACTTTTAAAAATAAGGTCTAAGATATACATGTGTATAGATTTTTTTTTAACTGTTTATTCCTTCATTTGGAATCCTACCAATATTTTAATTTTAGAAAGGCCTTGGCAGATCACCTTCCATTACTCACTTCCTAGACTATGGAGTAATCCTTAATTGAACAGTAAAAATAAACACTATTCCATGTGCTCAAGGTCTAAAGGAAATCAGGCAAGCTTAATGAAAATCAGGCTGTGGACCTAAGAGAAATCTAATAGTTTGATTTCCTTGTCTCATTAGTTCCTATTTGTATCTGTGTGTATGTAAACTCTAAGGAAGAGTAAGTAAGGCAAAAATGACAAATGAGAATAGGAATCAAAATACCTACTGAGTAACAAACAATTTTGATGGATCTAATCATTTTTGAAAACTTTTTTCCTAGGCTATTAAAATTTATTATACCTTTACTTGTAATGTTCATATTCTATGAATCTAGAGTTCATTCTAGAACAGGAGCCAGAGGAATCAAAGTCATTTAATTCTGTTGAACTATTAAATAGTACTTAATATCCTCTTAATGATTTTTTTGTTTTATCCCAGTATCTCAGTTCATTAAAATTTCTGTTGAACTAAAAGTTGACTTCAGTTCTCTCATTTTTGAACCATTATGGTTGAAAACATTTTTTTTTTTTGCAAGGCAGTTGAAGTTAAGTGACTTGCCCAGAGTCACACAGCTAGTAAGTGTTATGTGTCTGAGGCCAGATTCGAACTCAGGTCCTCCTGACTCTAAGGCCAGATTCAAACTCAGGTCCTCCTGACTCTAAGGCCAGTGCTGTATCCACTGTGCCACCTAGCTGCCCCTGAAAACATTCTAATAAATAATTATGTGTATATGTATATATGTATGTGTGTGCATCATACATATGTTGGGGGAAGGGGGATGCTTCTCTTACAGTGATTTCTGTGATTCCTGTCACTGCTTTGCTTCTTGCTGTGCACATAGGCACTTTTCTGCCCTAGCCATCATTCTTTTCTTGACACCTGTGCCACTTGCTTTCATCTAATAATTATGGATTTGCACGGGAATCCTTGTAGTTCATTTTCACTTTTGTACTATGCCTACAAGTCTAGTTACTATCTCCATGTGAGTTACAGTGATTTCCATTTAGTTAGGTAAACTCCATGATTTATCTTTTTTTCAGGCATAGAAATCTCTTGGGGGTTTTTTTCCTGTAAAAATATTAGTCTTTAATTAAATAATTTCTATTCTTATCTTAATACTTTTAAAAATTTAAGGTAACCTACAATAACACCACAAGATTTAAAGAAACATGAATAACTTCATTACTGAGTTGATAAACAACAGTCTTAACTTAACTTTTCCCAAGAAAATCTGTATCTTGTCTCACCCACAATGGTTCCATGCATTTGAAAATTCTTAGATACTGAACCTTAGCTTAGCTTCCTGGAAATTCACTTGTAACTCGAATATTTACAAGCCCTTCCTCCTATTGCCTGAATTAATTGAAAGTCATTGATGGCTTGATTCCTTCCTGCTCATGGTCAGCTCTCAGTAATTAGCTAGTGGTTTTCCTGAAAGAGTCACTATGCTTATCTCAGTGAAGGCGCCAAACATTACCATACATCCTCCATCCTTTCAATCATTTATACAGTACATCTCTGCTGTCTTCTCTGTGTGAAGCCCAGCCTTGTGATTTCCTTCTGGTATAAAAGCAGTCACATTCCCCACTCCCCAACTCCATCAGGACTTACTCAGCATTAGTTATTCTTCAGCTCTGCAGTTTCTGTGGTTTTTAGTAACTGAATTTCTGCCATCTTTTAAAACTGTTCTTTTCTTAAATGGGTTATGTGTTTTTTTTTTCTCTTGGAACCTTTAAAAGCACAACTCTAGTAGGAGTTTTTTAAATGAGTTATACGGTGGTTTCCTTTCACCACCTCCACCGCCTCTCATTTTCTGCTGCTGTTCACCCCAGCTTGGCCAGTCTTATGAGATCACAATTTTAGAGCTAGGAGAGACCTTAGTGTCAGTAATGTCCAACCCCCTCGTTTTACCAATATGGAAACTGAGTCACAAGTTAAGTAGATTACCCAGAGTTTCACAGGTAGTAAGTGACTGGGGTAGGATTTGAACTCAGGTCTTCCTGACTCCCTATCCACTCTACCACATTCATACATAACACTACCTCACTTCTGAGCTCCAACAGCTATAGGTCTTGGCTTTTGTAACCTTATGGTTAGATCACAAACCAATCAGATCTTCAGCTGTGTTCAGAGGTTCATAGTTGGGAAACTGATCAATACTGTTTTTTTCTTTGAAATTTATATTTTTATATCTTGTTAGCACAAGTATCCCTCAGTCTCTTCCTTCAGTTTCCAGTTTCCCTATTGTACAAATTTCTTTAAAATGTTGGTTGCTTGGCTCTTGGATTACTGAAGTTTTTACATTTATATTTTGAGAGTTAATATTTCTAGTCTCTTTCTAAAAGTAATTGCTCTACTAAGCCATTATACATGTGATTGGATAGAAGGTAAAATAAAGAGAAAAATATAGGTATTCTCTGTACTTTCCTTATCTCAAACTATGTTTACTTGAACTAGTGAATGTACTGCAGGTTGCTTAAGTATTTTCTTAGTTTAAGAATGATATATGTGGAAAATAGTGGCACAAAATGATGCCACTTTTTACGTACACATATTTGGTTTCTTTGTTTATACTAAGGAATCAAAGTAATGTTGTATGGAGGTTGTTCGTGTGATGCTAAGGCTGGACCATATTGTAGATCAGTGATGTCAGATTCAAATAGAAATGGATCTATGCAGATTGCATATTGACTTAGAAAACCACAAATTAGCATTAACTGTGGTGTATTGTATTTTTACATATTTCATTAAAACTTTCTCAATTACATTTTAATCTGATTCAGGCTGTACTTGGGAATTTTGTAGGCTGTGAGTTTGGCATTTCTAGTGTAGATGAGGCATCCGTTTGAGGTTCAGTTCCCATAAAACCCAGTAAGGTTTGTATGCATCAACAAACAGAAATTCTCTTTAGCATGAAATTGTCAGCAGTTTCATACATAGCTGCCATTTACCAAAAAGGAACTAGGTGATCATGCATGGATAGTTTAGCACAGTCCATTGGCGTTACTAAAAAGATAATTAGTACACACAAGCTGTTGTCTATTTTACATGCCCATGAACAGAAACCTGCTCATTTTCAGATTGAGGTATCTTTTTCTAGATAATAAGCTCTATCCAAGTTTGGAAAATTAATTAACATTATTAGTTCTGAACATAGCAAACAGAATAAATAGTTGTAAGCCTTTTTCTGCTCAGTTAGATTCTTTAAGCCTAAATGGCTCATAAGTTCTTTACTAAAATTTATTCCTTTTTAAATTTCTGCTTAACTCTATGTTAAGATACCTTGACATGTGAATTACTGTAAACCACTTGGAAGTATATTGACTTTGAATTTTATTAAATGATTCTTATTACTTAATCAGACCCCATCAATATATGTGTTCAGATCAATACATGGGCTTATTTTTGTATATGAGCCAAAAACAATACCATATTGAGAGGAAGGCAGTACAGTATGTTCCACATGTTGTTAAAGAGTAACTAAATCTTACTTTGCAGTGACTGCTTTGTTTGATTATAGAAGCAGAGCTCTTAAATACCCTATTCTACTTGGCAGGATGTAAAATTGCTAAGCAATGTATTTTATTGCAAGGTAGTTTAAAACTGAGAAAATCCTCAGGAATGAGTAAATAGGTATGGAGAAAGGGCAGTGTACATTTATGGATATAAAATGATGTGTCTGTTTAAAACTGCTTTAATTTTAAAATATCTTAGAAGCTTTTCTATGTCATATTCTTCCTCTGCCGAGTTCATTTCACTACTCTCAGTACAGTTTTCTGCCAAAAAGGATTTTTTTTCCCATAAAATGGTCTTTCTCTACTTTAAATACCACATTGCATTTTAACATTGTAATACTCTTTAATTAGATCCTAGTAAAAGCTGGGGTGGGGAGGGGGGAGATTTCTATCTGTCTAAAAAATAACACCACTGAATTCCTTTCAGAAGTTAAATAGGGTACTAAATTTAAATATGTGTGTGTGTGTGTGCCTTATGAAACAAAGGAGTAATAGTATCCTATAATTGGAACTTGTAATAATTATTTCAACAGTAGCAAAAAGAATACTTTTTAATAAAAATTTTGCTTGAGGAGGCAGAGCCACAATGTCAAAGTGGTACAAGCAGCACAGTGAGTTCTACTTCACAAACTTCTCCAAACAGATTGAGAAAATGCACCAAACTGAATCCTTAGAGGGAAATCTAGAAAAAGTCACAATGAGTCTTTTTGTCCAGTTGAGCTAGCATAGGGAGACAGACAAGAATCTGCATACACTGAGGATTGAGTCTGCCAGAAGCACCCTGAAAGCAGAGCACTCCAGGACCCAGAGAGAGACTGTGCACGAGGACAGAGGGAGATTGCAGACTTGTGCCAGCGCCCCACGGGACCCATACTGGTGCTCTATGAGGAAGACGGGTGACAGTTGGCAGCTTTGCTGCCCACTACCCAGTTCTGAGTC
Organism: Vombatus ursinus; assembly: GCF_900497805.2. Lineage (NCBI taxonomy): Eukaryota > Metazoa > Chordata > Mammalia > Diprotodontia > Vombatidae > Vombatus > Vombatus ursinus. The sequence continues at coordinate 7,390,385 of NW_020945237.1, read as the reverse complement.
ACAGATTCAGGGAGGACTGAAAAAGGTGGTGATGGTGGTGGTGTTTGTCCTTTATTTTCAAAGAGGACCAGTGATATTATGGAGTGATATTTTGACTTGCAAATGAATTGGATTTAAGTGACACAGATTTGCACAAAATTGTCAACTTCACTCTCTCTTCCTGAGTCATCAAAGTCAGTGGCAGGACAAAAGTCAAGACAACTATGGATGGCCCAGGATGCAGTGGATGATCTTGGCATCTTTGATGCCTGACCAGGCTCTAAGCACTCTACAATGCCTGTTTCAGCCACCTTCACAGGTATTGGAACAAATTTGTTTTATCCACTCATTCCATCAGGGAAAAATTCTCACGTTCTCGAGATAGACATCCACTAACTCACTAACAGGTTTGAGGTTTGTCAGTTATCCTCAACCTGGTTTAGCCTGTCTGCCAAGTTGGTTTACTGGGGTGTGGCCACCGAACCTGCTACAGCTTCTTAGAGCCACAGGTGAGAATTGGGTGAATCGGGAGGCAGCTAGGTGGTGCACCGGCCCTGGAGTCAGGAGGACCTGAGTTCAAATCTAGCCTCAGACCGAACACTTGACACTTACTAGCTGTGTGGCCCTGGGTAAGTCACTTAATCCCAATTGCCTTAAAAAAAAAAAAAGAATTGGGTGAATCAGGTGGACACCAAAGGTGGATGAGTAGCCCAGAAAAGAGCTAGGCAAACCCTCACACTAGAGGTACTAGTCCTCCTGAACATACCTGTGCATGGAAGTGGCGTCCCAGGTAAGGAGGCCCAGGGCAATGCACTGAGAAAGGAGAAAGCCTCGAACTCAGAAGAAGCAGTATTACTCAGATTTCAGGCACAGCAGAAATCCTCAGTTGAAGCATCTAGCCCAGCCTGTAGAGGAATAATCAAAAAAGATTCCCAGACCAAAGGGGAGCCCCACTCTGCACCAACAGAGCTTTTAAACTGGCCGACAGGAACTGAATCCAACGACAGTCTACTCCTGTTCAACCCCTGTCTCAGCTCAGGAACTTGTGGAACTCTGACTCGGAGGCCAGCAATCAGACTTTTCCCTGGATCAGACTATTTTGGGAGTACTAGAAGCTTCCTTGTCCCTAGACTGTCCTTGAGATGCTGTAATAATACAACACTCAGTACCCCAAGAAAGCAGCAAAAGGACCAGCCCAAGAATCCCACCCTAATGAACCATTATGGTGGCAAAAACATTCAAGACACAGACATCGAAGAAGAAAATGGTTCCAAAACATCTACAAGCAAAGCCTCAGAGAAAAAACACAGCATGGGTACATACTCAACTAGAATTCCTAGGAGAGATGGAGCTTTAAAAAAAAAAGTTTAAAAAAAAAGAATTAAAAAAATTTTTAATAATGGAATGAGGGTGCTTGAAGAAAAAATTGAAAAAGAAATGAAAGCTATGGAAGAAAAAATTGGAAAGGGAATTAATAGCTTGGCACAAGAGATGCAAAATTTTGTCTGAACAATAAACTTCCCTGAAAATTGAAATGGACCAAATAGAAGCCAATGACTCCATGAGGCAACCAGAAATATTAAAACAGAATCTACAGGCTAGAAAAAAATTGAAGAAAATATAAGGTATCTCATAGCAAAAACATATGATCTAGAAAACAGATTGAGGGGGGAAAAAAATTAATCATGAGACTGTCTGAATACTATGACCTAAAAAAGAGCCTTGACATCATACTTTAAGAAAACTGAAAGGAAAATTGCCCGCATCTCTTAGAACGAGAAAGCAAAGTTGAAATAGGATCCACCAATTACCTCCTGATGAAAAACCCAAAAATAAAAACTCCTGGGAATATCATAGCCAAAATCCAGTGTTTCCAGTTCAAAGAAAAATACTACAAGGAAACAGAAAGAATTCAAGCACCAGTGAGCCATAGTCAGGATCAGACAGACTTTAGCAGCCACTACTTGAAGGAGCAGAGAGCTTGGAATATGATATTCTAGAAGACAGAGGATTACTGAATATGATGCTGTGGAGAAGAGGGGGATGGATTTTTAATGAAATAGAGGACTTCCAAGCATTTCTGGTGAAAATACCAGAGCTGCTTAGAAACTTTGAAGTTCAAACACACACATGAAGGGAAATATTAAAAGGTAAATGTCAATGAACAATGATAAAGGATAAACTGCTTACATTCAGAGATGATAAAATGTGTCTCCTCTGAACCTTTTTATCATTAGGGTTCACAGATGGAGTCCAATTAGACAAGGCCTTGGAGTGGTCGTGTTATGTCTTGATGATCTTAAGGGAAAAAATAGAGAGGGCAAAAAGAATACACTGGTATTTAAAAGAAGGAAGGAAATGAAAGTTAGGGGAAATTATCTCTCATAATGAAGGTGTACAAGTAGATATCTGTACAAATAAGGAGGAGAGGGGGTAGAGGGAAATGGTTGACACTTGAATCTCAGTCTCATCTGGGTAAAAGTAGGAAGAATACTCACACACACACACACACACATAGTTGTAGGCAAAAATATATTTCACACAATACGGAAAATGGAAGGAAAAGACAGGAGGGAGAAATAGAAGGAGGATAGATTAAGAGGGGATTAGTCCTAAGCAGAACAAACTCTAAGGGTGTACATCAATATTTATCTCATTTTTGAGTGTTGCAAAGGATGGGAATATGAGGGGATGCCCATAAATTGTAGTTGTAGTTAAAAGGTCCTCATACCTACTCTGGTGACTGGTGTTAGGTATTTGTAAAATGACTGAGGTCCAGTCTGTGGTGGTAGAATGATTTGTTCCCCTCTGTAGAGTTATCATTTTTAAATAGGCCTGAATCCATGGATGAACAAGTTATGGTATATAACTGTGGTGGTACTATTGTGCTAAGTTCTTGCCAGCACAATGACTGATCACTGTACCAGAGGACTAATGATGAAACATACTACCCACCTCATGACAAAAAGTTGGAAGACTGAATGCAGAATGAGACAAATTTTTTTTTTATGTGGCCAATGTGGATTTTTTTTTTTTAATTTTAAGCTAACCATACATGTTTGTAATAGGTTTTGTTTTTCTTGTGTTCTCAATTAGGGTTGAGGAAAGTGCAGTGAGATGAGAGGGTGAAAAAATAGATCTTAGATGATGAAAACAAAATATTAAAAAAATAAAAGATATGTTTAATGCTGAATGTTGTGTCCATATAATTTTAAGTTTAAATGTCAGTTTAAACTATGCCCTTTTAAAAAACATTTATAGGAAAGGCTTCTAGGGAAGATTACTTCATTTTAGAGTTTCATGATAGAGTTCTAAAACTGAAGTTATTAAACTTGTTTGTTTGTTTGTTTGTAATGTTAATCATGAGCCATGAAAAGCCCAAGCTAAGGGAAATAGAAGTCCAAATGAGAATATGGCAAGGAACCTAAACTAAATTTAATGTGTTTCACTTTATTTTCCCCTGTTATTTGATTTTTATGAGAATTTATGCGGCTGCAATGATTTTTGAAGACTACATTTGCAAAGATGATGTTGAGACTTTCTGCAATAATTTCTAATTTTCTGTTATTTTTGCAGATAATGGATTTATACCTGATACACTTCTAGAAGATGTGATGAAAGCTTTGGACCTTGTATCAGATCCTGAATAGTAAGATAATAGAAAATTAAAGCTTTTATTTGACCATAAATAAAATTTCCACTAAAATCAAAATTTACCATACCATCATTAATTATTTTATTTATGTATATACTTATGTACATATACACAAATGTCATAGTGAATTGTATTCTAATTAAAGGAATGATCAGTCTGAGTAGATGGGTGGATTAAAAAGGAAGAAAAATTTTGAGACTGTACTTAACCAAAAATTAACTTTCTATCTATACTCGATCTCTTTTATTGGGCATTTAAAAGAATGGTGTTAAAAAGTTGGGTTATGGTATATTTGGTTTTGGGGTTTTTTTTAATTTTCAAGTATTTTTCTGTTAGCTACCAGAACTTAATTTTTGAATCTCCTATTATTTTTCTATTTTTTCATTTTGAACCTGGTTTGGGCAGCTTTGAAGACATTTATAACAGTTTTCTATATTATAGATACTGATAAAAGATAATGTTTTCTGTCATTAGTCAGCAGCCCTTTGACCTTCAGCCTTATGTGTTAAAGACAGTCAGAGATTGAACACTTCCAGATGACTCAATGATCTAGACTAAATACTTTTGAGTGTCAGTACATAAAGAATCCAGTCTTTCATTCAGGTTTCATTTTTTTCTTGTCCTCATAACCTTGGTATTATGCAGAGGCACTTTTCACATATATAATAGCCTCCTCTTGATTTTGTTTCTCCTTGGGGATAATTTGCATTTTTATTATACTAAGTGGAATATAAGTTGATCAAATATGAAACTAAATCTGGAAGTTTGACCAGTTTCTTCTGAACAATAACATGAATGTCAAGTTCTAATGCTTTTAGGTTCTGTACATTTTTCATCTGACAATAAAAAAACAAACTTTAACATGTAAAGTAATGTAACAAGGGATTTCACAGCATAAGCAACATAAACACTATTGGTATTCACAGTCCTGTTCATGTTTTTTAGATGAATTTCAGATGTGGTCTCTTTGAAAGTATGCAGCTACATATAAACACTCATAAACTAATCAAGTCTAAATTAATATCTCAGAATCTTATCACCTTGAACTATGATTTAGACATATTCAATAGTTAAGCATAGGTGGACAGGTTTATAACATAAAGGAGATGTCTGAAGGAATCTTAACTATTGTAGCAAATGGTATGATGGTGGTTTACCAGGCTTCCTTTCAGTGAAGATTGAACCAGTTCCAAGTATAAGACTGCCTTATTGAAGCCCATCAATTTGGAGGAGAAAATTGGATCTCTTCTTCTTTTGCAATTGTTGCTTTCTTTCTTGCCTTCCCCATTCACCACCTCTCCCATGTATAAGTTAATTTTAACATTAACCCACATTTCCCACATGTTATTATAATATTTGGTGGTATCCTTGCTGTATGAAGAAGACAACAGTGACCTATCTAAACTGTTTTCTAGTTGTAGTTAGTTGTAGTTGTAGTTAAAAGGTCCTCATACCCACTCTGGTGACTGGTGTTATGTATTTGTAAAATGACTGAGGTCCAGTCTGTGGTGGTAGAATGATTTGTTCCCCTCTGTAGAGTTATCATTTTTAAATAGGCCTGAAACCATGAGTCAGACCTTTTAAGCCTCCAGTTCAAACCTACTGACCTGATCATCTCAGACTCATTAGATGGAATATGAGATACAAATTCTTTACTTTTTAAGTTAGATAGTAGATAGTCTGATACCCTTAATTCTGCATGTAAGTAAGTATATGTGTGTGTATGTGTCTGTACACACATATACACTTTGAAGGACACAGAAGAGGATTAAAAACCAAACTAGAATAACATTTTTATATTTTGGTATTTCAAAGGACCCTAAATTACTGGCTTTCAACACAAAAACTTCAGGTTTGAAAAATCTCATCCTTTACCTGTCACCCCAGTTTCTTTCCTTCTTCACTCCTCCTTAACAATGGTTTACAGTGTTTTTCCTCCTCAGTAGATAAGACTTACAATAAAATTGTAATAGTAGGGCAAAATGCAATGTGGTTTGTCTTTGAGGTCTTCAACTTCTAGCCTAATATCAGACCTTAAATCATATCATATTTCTGTTTCTGAACTGAGTAATTCCCTTTTTCCATACCACAGTGTTATAGGTTAAGATTTTCTACTGCACTTGCTTATGAGAATTATATTTTCTGTAGCATGTGGTAAAGTTCACTTCTTTTTATGAAGAACTCACTTTTACATACCACACTAAGGTTAAATTTCTTCACAAAAGACTTGTGAAGTAGTTTGTATAAATACTATGTCCCCCTGTTTATAGATGAACAATAGTCGCAGAAAAGCCTGTCATCACACATCTAGTGAGTGTTGGAGCTGAGATTTGATCTCAGCTGTCTCTGATTCTTAGTCCAACATTCTTTCTACTATACAACACTGTCATTCTTATACCTATATGGTATAGCATGATCAAGGCAGAAGGAACTTTATTGATCAAGTACAAGCCTTTATTTCACAGATAAAGAATTATGGCCTAGAGAAACTGACTTGCTCAAGATTACACAGTTAGATACCAGCACAGCCAAGAACAAGATCTCAGACTTCTGATCTAATGTACTTTCCACTCTGCCAGGAAAGGTGGGGGGTGGGGGGGGGGGTAGATGAATGATTTGTACTCTTACAGTGAAATATACCTCTATAAAAAATTTTTCTTTAAAAACAGACAAAAGAAAGAAATTCCTCCTGGCAAGGGGCAGTGCCATGGGTCTAGGCTTATAAACCCTCAATTTTAAAATGACTTTACCTAATAAGGAATGAACCTTCAAAATTATCTTCACAATTTAAATTGTAAATAGTAACAGATTACTCTGATTTAAAAATAACCACATTTTGGCAAATCAAGTGCCATTCCTATGTATTTGTCATTAAGGTTCTAAAAAGAACAGCTCTCAGAATTTTTGGCAGTGAGATGTGTTGTAATGCCACATATTTTAATCATGTAAGAATAAAAATGTACCAGTGTACTTATTGTTTTTGTATTTTCTGTTATTATTATAGTGTCAACCTCATGAAGAACAAATTAGACCCAGAAGGACTAGGAATTATCTTACTGGGTCCCTTTCTCCAGGAGTTCTTTCCTGATCAGGTAACATAAGGAATTTTGTTAATTGATTCCTAATATGGTTGAGATCCTCAGAGATCATGCTGGTAATTTTCCTACACTTTTAAAATTATCCTGCTACTTACAGATTTAGTTAGGTCAAGAAAGCTTTGTTCTGTTAAAGATTCTCGTAGTAAGAATGTATGTTTGTGTATGTAGGAAAGATTGTCCTGAGTTCTGAATATCTGTGTATGTTCACTAGTTTTGAGAAAGAAATTACTATTTTATACTGTTCTTGCTTATTTTGTGATAAAAATAACATAGTTCATAATTGTATACTAAAAATATATTGTAGCATGTTCAGTCACTGCATAAAATAGTATACAAGTGAGTTCTCCTCGATCTGAGGCTTGGGTTTGTCACCAGGATTGTGTGGCAGCGAGCTTCCTTGTGCCAGGTCCCATGACCTGGAATTTTTAGAAACTATAACACTTTTTTGCTAGAAAGAAAGCCGAGAGAGCAGGTAGTAGGAATTCCTCCCAAGGACCCTCAGTCTTGAGGATAATCTCTTTCTTCTTGAAGAAGGAAAAAAAAATACCTAGGGAAAGATCATCAACTTGGGGATATGTTGGCTGTTATCACTCTGCTGCATACCACCTTCTACCTTCCCTTCTCAGTCTCCTATGAGGCACTGAATTCTGGGATTGAATACTGGGCAAGTTAACTCTACTCCTCTATAGATCGTTCCTTGTCTCTTCTCTAATGTAAGGTTTTGTCACTTAACTGAGTTACTCAGTTACCTGAATATACTTTGGTCCTTTATTCCTCAAATAACACAATTGTAAGTTAAAGTTAAGTGCTTTTTACAAAATTACCCATATCATTTTCATCACTATTACAAAAAGGAGATAGCTGCCAAGTGGAAAATAACTCAGAAGAGAAGGAAAAAAATGTTAAAGACTTAATTGCAATTTAGAGGAGTTTAAAAGAATTTAAATTGTTAATCCTCTGTGTCAGATTTGAACAGCTGCTCTGAATCATAATACTTGTATTCCTAAAATGGTAAACAGCATTATGAACATAAAATTTTGATCATTTTTTTAAATGACTAGAGCACACACTTTCTAAACCTGCAACTGCCGTGGAAATTTGGGAAGAAAAAGAATGAAGGGGTTTTTTTGGTTGTTTTTGTGTTTATAATGGGTTTTCAAATCCTAAGCTATTGGTTGAAAAAATCTTTTGCAGTTACTTAATGTAGGGAAGATTGCAAAAATATTTTCCAATGAATTCCAGTATCTTAAAATATAGATACTTTAAGTGTTAAGTTTCTTAATAAGTATTTAACATTATAGACTTTATCTTCTTTATTTTCTGTAGTTGAAATAATAATCTGATTTTTACACTTCTGACATGCTTTCAATAAATGTCACAAGTATGTTTCTCGATGACATAACATCTTAAATAAACAAAAAATATATTCCCATCCTTATAATATTTAATTTTGTGTGTTATCCTAATGGAAAGATCCATAAAAGAACTTTTATTTTTAAAAAAGTTTGAGGTAATTTCCAACCTTTGTTAGAAGTAGGATATCTTCCTATTTAATTTCATTAAACTGTACTCTGCTCCCAAAAAAGTGTTAGGGGTGGTGTGGGCGTGTGTAGAATTGTATTTAGGAGTGGGTGTAAGGTGGGGGTAAGTGTGTGTTTAGGTGCATTTAAGGTTATTAACCCTGTCACATAATATATATTAGATCACTTCGTTTGTGTGGCATAGCCCCTATAAATTTTTCTATTAAAATGTCATTAACACACAAGCTATATATATATAAAAAAAATTTTCTAAACCTATTTGAGCACCACCTGTGCAAGGCACAGCAGGGAATACCAAGCAGTTAGGATAGTGTTTGCCCCCAACAGGAGGTCATAATTCCTGTCTGAGGCAGACACATGACAAGGCAAGAAGTGAATAAGCTCCCAGTGAATGCTTCAGACAGTTGCCGTGGTAGTTGAAAGGAGAAAGAAATCCCTTCCCAATAATCAGGGACATTTCTTTGAGGACATGGGATGTGACCTGGGTCTCAAAGGAAAGACAGTGTTTGTAACCCTAAGAGGAAAGGGATGAACATTCCAATTGATAGTCTGGTTTTAGCAATTATGAAAATTGTGCCTCAAGGTGAAAACATTTTTGTGGGAGAGTAAATGAACTAGTAAAAACTGGGCTGGAGCAGAGTGTTTGTGAAAATTAGTCATTGAAATAAAGGCTAGAGAGGTAGGTGGGGGTCAGAGTGCAGAAAGCCTCCCGTGCCAGGTAAAGGAGTTTGGTCTTTGCCCTTTAGGCAGCAGGGATTAATCACAGGTTTTTGCAGGGACATTAGGGTTGGCTTGGAAGTCACGTTCCAGATGGCCGTTTCGTATAGAATAACATTTGAAGTAAATTTCCTTAAAGCTCTAAAATTCTGTCATTTTCTGTGACACTGTTTCTTTTTCATTGTAACTGCTACTCAAGAGCTGACAGCCTTCAAGGGACATTGTGTGGAGAAAGTCCAAAGTCTATGCCGTGGGACGAACACACAGCTGCAGACAAGCCAGGATTTCTGAAAACAAGTTATTTAGAAGTGAATAAAATGCTTGGGTGCATTTTTCTAGATATATCTCTTGTGAGCCTTTTCAAGGCTTGACATTTAAAGCTTCAGTTACAAATTAGAAACAATTTGATTTGTGATTTAAATATGTAATGATAACTTTACTTGTCGTAGGATTCCAGTGTGCCAGAGTCATTTACCGTATACCACTACAATGGATTAAAGCAGTCTAATTATAATGAAAAGGTATGATTATTTAAATAAATTATTTGTTTTTAATTGGGTCTGTGGTAGAAATATTTGAGGATATAACTATTATAAGAGCTGTACATTAGGACATGATCACAAAATTCTCTTTATTTTCCTTTTATTGCTATCTACATCATCCTTTGTAGATGACATGTTCTAGTATGAACAGTGCACATAAATAGGTATCACATTTTGGAGCATTATGATTCGCTGTCACAAAATAGGCTTTATTTAGGTGTGTGTTAGTATCTTCGATGTACATATGCTATTGAGTCAGCATTACAGTTAGTCACATGAGATGGAAGTTTTGATTAATATAGATGAAAAAGATGGTTTGAAAGGAGAAAACCGATGCAGTTTAAAGATTACAAGTAGCACATTATTGCCAATGGCATTTTGTTTTTTTAATTCAGGAAAGGGAACTTGTACTACACAAAAACTGACCTGATTGCATTGAGTTGGAAAGTTGTGTTTTGATTGACTCTTTTTGGTGAAATGGGAAAAAAAAAACCAACTATACTTAAAACTAAAAACAAATTATACTTTAGTTTCATAATCAGTCTGTGTTCCTATATCATCCATGTGAGCTCTCCCTCCTCCAGGACAAATCATAAACCCTCCATGCCTTCTCATCTGATGTAATTCTTGTCCATGTCTTTCCATAAATTGTCCAGAAAACATCTACCCAGTGACTTCCTTTGGTTCTTTTAATATTTCTTGGGTATCACTAAAGCCTTCAGGCTGTACATCTTTATCCCTCTTACTCCATGACCAGCCCACCTCTTTGTCTCTCACAGACATCCTTCAGGCCACAGCTTCCTTTTTGGGTCTTTTCATCACCCTTCATAAACAAGTGAAGGGAATAGTAAGCAAGAGATTGTATTCACTTATACTCAGGGACTTAGGTAACTTGAGTTTCTTTCATTTTGTGAGAATATTTTATTTCAATATCGTATAGATCTACAATAGGAAAGCTTAGATGCTATTTATAATCTGTTCATAAGTGCTTCATTCAGAGTTTTAAGGTTTGCCTAGTACTTTGGCACATAAAGTGCTGTATAGTTACTAATTAGATACCCCTGCAAGGGAGGTTGGTCATACTGTCCCTGGTTTACAGAAGAGGCAACTGAGAGACAGGGACATTAAGTGACTCTCCCCTCTGCCTCCCCTCTGGTGTTTATATAGCAAGTCTTTGGTAGAGCAAGGACTAACACTGAGTCCTGGACCCCAGCCTGTCCTTGGTGTGCTCACCAACACAGCCTCTCTCCAGTAAGTCATGTTAGCTATGCCTATGACAAACGTCTAGAGAAATCACAACAGGCAACAAGTATTGACTTGACCTATTTTAGAATGGAAAGCTCATAGAAATTGTTCCCTAAATATCTATGCTGTTAAATCATGGAGATATAATCTGTGAACAGGCTGAAGGAAAGAACTAACAAAATGAGAGGGAGATTGAACAGTTTGAGAGTAAGAACTTACAGTAGATAGTAGTAAGTGAACAAAGGAGTTTTGAACTGAACTTTAAAACTGAAAAAGAACTTTAAACTTTGTGGAAAAGTTCTATGAGATTCTTTCTTAAATATAAAAAACTTGGACAACATTCTTTGTGTATGGTTCTTCATAAGAATGTTTAATTTGGGAATTTAAAAGCAAAAAATGGAAATTTTTAAGAAAACAAACAGAAGAACACAACTGCTTTAGTTAAAATAAAAATTCATATAAATCTCACCTTATAGCAGACCTCCACAACTTGGTAGTGGGTAGGAGCAAAAATTAAAATAGGCTAAACTTCTTCAGGCTGCAGATAGGTTTTTAGCAGCTCACTTTCCAAGTAAAGGTGTAATTAATGATTAAACCATTTTGCAAATAAACTATTTTTAAAAAGGGAAATTTCAATTAATATCAATTAATTACACTTATTACTTAAGATTTTTATTTATCATGAAATCACATTAATGTTAAAAAAGAATTACTAAGCGGTAATAAGTTTTAATACACTGAAAACACAGCAAAAAGATATGACTCTCGCTCCTCTCATACTAGAGATAGACTGATGATGGTTGCTTGCTGTGAGTTACGTGACAAACAGGACAGAGTGTGCGGTGGCAGCCCCCCCACCAAGTTACATGACAGGCACAATAGTGACCAGTGGAAGGCTAGTTAAGCAGGGTAAGGACAAAGCACCCATTATATCTTTACTTTAACATCCTCTACATTTTTCGAAGGCCACCTGAAATCTTTTGGTGGGCCGCAAGTGGCCCATGGGCCATATGTCGTGCAGGCCTGCCTTAAAGTATGTCCTCCAAACTCTCCAGGATAGAATAAACTTGTGCCTCATTCCCTAACCAAGTGATACAGAACAATGCTGTAGTTTATTTAAAGTATTTCTTTTGGAAAGACCCTTTTGAGCTAAATGTTTGGTTCTCTAAGCTTTTATAGGTATGTACCATGATAAATATTTTATGTGTTATTATATTGTATTATATATTGTGTTATATACAAATATTTTGTATTGCAGTAATATGGCTTGATCATACAGAGGGTACCAAAAGTAAGGCTCTGAGGGTACTTTGTATTAGCCTATACCATTTTTTACTTGATAAAAGTAAAAAAAAAAAAAGTCTTTACTTTTGGAAGAACTTCATTATTATGTGATTGTCTCTTATTCATTAATGTTAATCATCATATTATACCTTGCATGGAAAGAGGTATAAATTAATAGTTAATCTATTCTTGCAGCATAAACATTATTTTCTTGATATTGTTTAAAAATATGTACCTGGGTTAATAGTCCTTGGTGATTAGCAGATATTTTTTAATAGAATATAGAGCATTATAACAACCTGTTTAATGAAGAAATGAAATAACTGAGTTAAAATATTTTCTTTTGATTTTCATTTAGTCTTACACACATTAAGAGGTTCAAGCTACTTACCAAGCCATCTATCTATCTTTCTTTCTTTCTTTGAAATACATACATGTGTATGCATATTATATATCTATATGTGTATATACATATATATAGAATTGTTTCCCCTTGTAAATATTTTCTGACTGCCATTTCCTTCCATATAATTCTATTCTTACGTATCTTTCTCCCTGACATCCTTTTTTCAATTGCTTCCAGTTTCTTTTTTTTTTTTTTTTTTGAACATTCACCTATTTACTCTTTCTTCTTTTCATATAGTATTCAAATGAGATATATTTTTGGCTAAAATTTGTGGATGCATGGCATAGTAGAGAGCCTTCTGTGGACTTCACATCCTCCCACTGACACATACTAGCCCAGGAGTGGGGGACCTGTGGCCTCAAGGCCACATGTGGCCCTCTAGGTCCTCAAGTGCAGCCTTGAGGCCACAGATTCCCTACCCCTGTGGGAACTAGCTTGTGACTTAATTTCTTAGTGTCCCGGGCAGTCTTCTGAAACCACAAGTTACACATGGTTGTTTATCAATATTAGTAGAAGTCTGCACACCTATAATTCTCCACATTGATGAAGTCATAGGTTCATACTTAAAGCAAAACAAAATTGAAATTATGGAAGCATCTTCTAAAGCAATACATGATTTCTGTGCCAGAAAGATCCAAGAGCCCCCAAACTTTACATTGAACCTCATAACATTGAAGGTTGGGGAGGGGAGTGTTGCAAAAAGAGCCTTTCAGAATATATCAGTTGTTACTGCGTAAATATCTAGATTTTGGAGCTATAGGTTCCATATACATGCAGCATATAAACAGAATTTAAATAAGGTTTAAGCAAATGGAAAAATTCTCCATTTGAGGCATTCTTGTGGTATTTTGCATGCTTTCTATGAGGTTTTATGTGTGTGTGTGTGTGTGTGTGTGTGTGTGTGTGTGTGTATATATATGTATGTATTTTAACTGTCAAACTTGAACAAACCCAAAATAGTCAGCCAGCCATACAATGCTCTATGTACATGCATTCCTCTTTAGTTCTAGATTTTCCCTATAAACAGATTATAAATGCACCCTCAGTCTATAGCCTAAGAACAGATGTTTTTACTCATAATTTCTACTAAGACAAAATCAGATGTCAGGTTTAATACCTGAGTGGAAGAGTTTACTTGCTACTCCTAAAGATTGCCTAGATCCCTCATGGAGTTATTCTGAACATGTAGGCTAAACTTGTAGGTGTCATCTTTGTTTAACAGGTCATGTATGTTGAAGGTACAGCAGTCGTTATGGGCTTTGAAGATCCTATGCTTCAGACAGATGACACTCCAGTTAAACGCTGTCTCCAAACCAAGTGGCCATATATAGAACTGCTCTGGACCACAGACCGTTCTCCCTCGCTAAACTGATAAGCCCAAGTGTTTATAAGGAAGATGGTACATGCAAATACTTATAGAAGGGTTGAAAAAAATGGCAACTAGATGTAAAATATTATACTTTGGCTAAATGAAGATATACACTGGGATCATTGATAAATTGTAAATAATTTTAAAACACTTTTTCAGTGTTTGGGATATATTTAATTTATATTTCTTTTTAAATGTCTTCTGTTAAAGTTTATCATTTGGGGCCATTGTGACATTGACAATAAAAATTAATTCTAAGCTTTAAATAGAATATGTTTATTTGCAGGCTAGGATAATTTGCCGTACCTTACAGACAAATTATAAATGTCCAGTAATGTAGCATCTGCATACTGGATATCAAAATTGAAAACTATATTATTACATTACAGTACATTAGAAATTGAAAAACTTCACCTCTGCTTGCATTTTTAATTCATCTGAGCATGTCTTAAATAATACTGGCTTACATCATATCATAGCTCAGCCTCAGCACTAAAATGCATAAAAGTTTGGGTTTTTGTTGTTTCTTTTCTAAAATCCCTTTTCAACTAAGTAGTCTGTACAAATGTTGATCAAATGGTACACTTCAGAAATATTCCTATGTAACATAAATCATCAACTCTGTCTTTTGACAGTTGTCTGTTGCTTTGGCTTAATTGCCTGGCATGTTGAAAGGCAGAAATTAAAGGGATGATGTATTAATTTATTCAGAGATATATGAGAGGAATGTAAAAATAAGTTTAACAGAAAGATTCTGTTCTATAATTGTAACTGTTCGCTTTTATTGTATTGCCAAATACTCTCCTGAATTTGTCCCAACAACAATGTAAGCCAGCTTTCTGGTATATTTGTAACTGTGTTAACTGCATGAGAACATCTGTTATTACATTAGTATATTACATTATTTATTATGATCCTAGTTGATGGCTCTAAATAAACAAACTTTTTTCCTGAAATATAACCTAGAATTTCTTTTACATTAATTATCCAAAAACAATTATCTCTTCCTACATTCAGATATGTTGATAATATCTGTCTAATTCAGTAGTAGATCTCATAACCCAACAAAAATGCTAAATGAACCAATTTAAGAATTTCTAGACTACCAAGGTTCTGATCTTCCTCTAAGAAAATGCCCCTACTCTGCATAAAAGGACCCACAGCAATCAACATTTTACTTCAAGGCTGAGTGGTACTGACATGGTCATGTTTGACCTCCCTGGTCAAGGGCCTAACAACCATAATAATAACAATAGCTGACATTTATATGGTGGTGTAAGGTTTGCAAAGCACTTTATAAAAGTTTCATCTGATTTTCACAACAACCTAGGAGGTAGGCGCCATTGTTATCTCCATTTTACAGATGAGGAAGTTGAGCCAGACAAAAACTTGCTTGGTCACACACCTACTAAGTATGTAAAGCCAAATTTAAACTCGTCTTCTGACTCCAGACATAGCAAGCCACCTAGCTGGGTTCATACATTTAAATAACCTCATTCAAATTATCTTAATTTTCATATATGGCCTAAAGACAAAACTCTAGTATGAGTTGCTCAGGGCAACTGTAAGCAGTACTTTTTTTTTTTTCCCATTACATTTGTTCAGTTAGGAATTATTAACATCCATTATTACCATTCCCTCTGTTATCTTGTTATGCCAGGTCCCAATTACCTCTCACTTATATTGCCTCTAAACCAGTCCATTCTATATACACAATTTACCCCTCCTTGAAAATCCCCAATGGCTCTTCTCTATTGCCTTCAGGATAAAGTCCAAACACCTTAGCCTAGTAGTCAATTCACAGTACAATTTCAACTGACTTTCCAAGCCTCTACTACCACACTTCATTTAAAAAAAAGAAAAAAATCCTAATCCCACTTGAACTAATGGTTTTCTAAAAACACCCCACACTTTCCCTTCTCCAAGATTTATGTTCACACCATTCCCTATACCTAGAATGTTCACTCTCCCCTGCCCTCTTCCCCATCTCTGCTGTAGAAATCCTTTGCATCCTTGGATACATATCTCAAAAGCCACTTCCTTCATTAACCCATCTCTGAGTTGCCCTGACAGAAATGACCTCCTTGCTCCATCTGGACACTTATAGCATCTTGTTCATACCTTTGGTTTTTGGGTTTTTTTAAGTTTTCTAGATTCCAAAGGTAATACAGTACTTGTGTATAATGCCTAATTTCTTCTTCCAGGTCAAAAGCATCTTTAGGGCAGGCACTATACCTTATTTATCACTGCATTTCCCTCACTACTAAAAAAAAAAAAAAAAAACAAAACTTAATTTTAGATGGATAAATGAATGAAACTTAAATTCGAAGTTTGGGTCCAGATAAGCCTAAAGACTTTTGTTTGCCTTCAGAGCTATGAATAAATCTGAAAAAATAAAACCTGCACCTAGCAGATGCCTTGTCTGAGATTTTACTTGTTTGTTTCTAAGACACATTTTCATTGCAATGGTTAAATAGCAGTTAACACAGAAAGAAGTGGTGCAAGTTTGTATAAACTTGGAAACATCTCCTATGCCTGACTATAGAGCTAGCTACTAAAATTACATCTGGAAAATGTCAAGTGTCTAGTTCTAGTTTTGACTATGTTCTACCAAATATAATGGCAATATTTTGCTCTTAGAATAATTCTCTTAAGTAACCCAGTTCCAACTTGGACTTTAGTACCTGCCCGCATGAACACAGGGACTAAGAAAGGAATAACTGTGAAACTTTCAAGTATACTTATGGTAGATATACATATTAAATATATATGGAAAGCAAGAAAGGAAAAGGAATTGAGATGAGCTAAATTACCTCACTCCCAATGGGAGACCTCCTTCACTCTGTATTGTCTGGTATATATTCTCATATGTGTATCTTTTCTAATTTCTGTTTTGCTACTGAATTGGATAAACGGATTTCTTTGCTACTTCCTCTGTCCAATGTGGAACTGGTATTTGGTGGGAAGGGAGTCAAGCCTTGGATGTAAAGCTTGGGGTTCTTCCCCCCAAAAATGAAACAGTGGTCAGATGTTAGCTTGAATCTGAAAACCCCTAAACTAACAATATTTGAGGGAGAAGTTATAATTGTTGCCTAGTACCCCTGCCCTATGAGCAGAGTGGAGTGGCCAAACTTCTGTTGAACCTAACCTGCTTCCCCTCCTGGCAGGAATTAAAAGTCTTCCTTGAAGGAGGGAGTTAGGGAAAAGAAACTAGAGATATCTATTCTGATTCCCTTCAAGCCACACAATTACACTCCCATGCTACATGAAGGGGATAGTCCCAAGCAATACATGGACTCCAGCTACAGGAGTATGGTATTAGTGAGAGCTCCCCCACTTAATGTGTACCTGACAAAATGAAAAGAAGCAATTTATTGCCTGCACAGAATTATGGCCTTATGAAATAAAAAGGGATCCTTGAGGCTATCAAGTCTGACCCATACCTGAACAACAATCCTCTCTATACACACCCAATCAGTGGTCACTTACCCTTTGCCTGAAGACTTCTACCGACAGAAAACCCATTATTTCCCAAGGAAGCCTCTTCTACATTTAGGTAGTTTTAACTGTTAGAAAGTTTTTCCTTATAATGAACCTAAATCTGCTGCCCTGCAATTTCTACCTATTTCTTCTACTTCTGCCCTTGGGACCAAGCAAAATATTTTTCCTTGTCCATGTGACAGTTCTTCAAATACTTGTAGACAGCTATCATGGCTTAAGGTCCTCCTCTGAAATACTGGTCTAAAAGTTCCTTGTGGATAAAGAATTTTGTAACTCCTATAGTAATTTGGATATGAGAGGTGCAGAATAATATGCATTGAATTTGTAAAAAACTGGGGAAGTGATGGCTGTTTTGTTCTCTGTCCTGATCAGACATCTAGAGTATTGTATTCTGTTCAGGGGCCAAATTTTAGGAAGAACATGCTGGAAGACATCCAGATAAGAGCAATGAGGACATTGAGGAAACTCAAGGTCATGCCATACAAAGGAACTGGAAATATATAGCTTGAAGGAGAAGACTTTGGCAAGCCATTGGATTTCAGAGGAGGAATTGAGCTGAAGAACAAAGAAGGAATTCTGAAGGTACTTTGGAAGGCTTTAGAATTGTAAATGAAGAAAGGCAGAAAATTGAGTTTTGAGGATGTGAAGAAAAAATTGAGAGAACAACTGAAGAAAGATAGATAAGGTTAGATTAGAGAAAAAGAGAGGCTCAAGCACGAACTCAAGGGGAAGGGGAAGAGGGGCAGTTGCTAGGATAAAATGAAATGCTCAAAGAGGAGAAGGAAAGGGGAGGGGGGGAGGAAACATCTTATAAGCACCTACTAAGGGCCATGCAGTATGTTAAGCATTTTACAAATTTTATTTGATCCTTACACAAACCCTATGAGGTAGGTGCTATTATTATTCCCACTTTATAATCAAGGAAGCCGGGGCACAGAAAGGTTAAGTAACTTGCCCTGGGTCACACAGCTAGGAAGGGTGGGAGGTTGGATTTGAACACATCTTCCTAATGTCAGACTCGTTGCTCTATCCGTTACACCACCTAGCTGCACTCGTTCTAATCAGTCAATAAACATTTGTTAAGCACCTGTGTTCCAGGCATTATGCTAAGTACTGGAGATACAAATAAAAATAAAGATAGTCCCTGTTCTCAAGAAGCTTACAATCTAATGGGGAGAGATAACATATAAAAGGAAGTTAAAAGGGGGGGAAAGGGGAAAAGAAGGTACCAGTACTGAGGTATGAGGGAGAGTTCTAAAGAAGTCCAAAAAAAGTGTAGCTGGTGAGAAAAGTGGAGAAAAACCATACTAAATTCCTCCTTCAATAGAGGCCCTGGAGTCCATGGCCCCACCCTCCTCTGGCCAGAGGTTTTAATCAGGGGGGCAGATGTTACTTATGAGAAGTAAGGACCAGGCAGACTCAGTATCTTGTAGGATAATGAGATTTCCCAGTGATGAGTTTTCCGAGGAAGCAAGGCATGATGAAAAGTTCCCAAGTCCAAAAGCAGTATAACTGGTGGGAAAAGTGAAGAAAAATTGAGTTGAGCCCCCTCCTTAAATAGAGGCTGTTATGAGGCCAGGGACACCCAAGATACAAACCAAGAAGAAGAGAGTAATTACCTAACATTTAGACAGGCTTGAAGTCAGGGTGAAAGAAAAGTGTTGAAATAAATGAGACTAATTTTTAAAATGGCTTTAAAATTATAAATGAAATGAGATCTCTATAGGAAAGAATTGGAAAAAGAAATCAAAGTTTTATAGAACTTAGAAGAAGAATTCACAGCTTGGTAAAAAGAGGTGGCAAAACCTTAAGTAACAGAATCTCTCAAAATTAGAATGAACAAAAGAAGTTAATAACTATGATACAATGAATGTTAAAATAAAGACTGAAGGCAGAACCAAGATGGCAGATTAGAGACAGTAACCCAGCAGAATTCTTCCAACATTCCTCTCCAAACAACTTTAACATAACTTCTCAAATCAAATTTTGGAGTGGCAGAGTCAACAAAAGGTAAGAGTGAGATATAATCCCAGCCTAAAACAACTTGTGAGGTCTGGAGGAGAGGTCTGCGACACCAGTGTTGGTGCCTGCCCAGAGTGCAATGCAGCAATACCACTGGTGGGCTGTGAAGGTGGCCATAGCAGCAGCAACAGCTTTGAGAGCTTTCAGTCCAGAGATGATAAGGGGGTTGGATGAGTGGTCAAAAAGAGATACAGAGGACCCTTTGCTGGCATTGGGTGCACCTGGTACTGATTATCAACTCTGTTGCCCATACACTGGGCTGCAATTCCAGGATGGGAAGCGTTGTTTCTGCTTGGTCACAAGGGAGCAGGGGACCTGGTCATAGTTCCAGGGCCAAGAGAAGCCCTAGTGCTTGAGGCTTCAGGGGAGCGGGACCCCTTCCTGTGTAAAAACCAGAACTCAGACAAAGAGAGCAGTGACCACACCTTTCCCTGGATCACACCACCTTGGAAGCACTCAGAACTAGTTCTAAAAAACAGCAGCACAAAAAAGCCTGACTCGTGAGACTTCACCTTCCCACACACAGGTGATCAGAGCCCAACTTTCACAGAAATTTCAAAGTCAAGAAATAGACTGGGCAAATGAGCAAACAACAAAAAAAGAACTTGACCATAGAAAACTACTACAGTGGCAGGGAAGACCCAGACATAAATTCAGAAGAAGACAACAATGGGAAAATAGCTACAAACATAGTCTCAAAGAAAAATGCTAAATGAACCCAAGCCCAATAAGAATTCTGGAAGAGTTAGGGAGATAAGCGCGGTAGAGGAAAAACTGGGAAAAGAAATGAGAGTGATGCAAAAAAATTATAAAAAGAAACTTAACAGCTTGGCAAAAAAGGCATAAAAAATACTGAGGAAAATAATACCTTAAAAAACAGCATCGGTCTAATGGCAAAAGAAACACAAAAATTCACTGAAGAAAAGAACTCCTTAAAAAGCAGAATAGGACAAATGGAAAAGGAGGTACAAAAATTCACTGAAGAGAAGAACTCCTTAAAAAGCAGAACTAGCCCAACTGAAAGAAAAAAAAAGGTACAGATGCTCACTGAAGAAAATAATTCCCTAAAAATTAGAATTAGGCAAATGGAAGCTAATAAATTTGTGAAACTTCAAGAAACAATAAAGTCAAAAGAATGAAGAAATAGAAGAAAAATGTTAAATATCTCATTGGAAAAACAACTGACCTGGAAAATAGATAGAAGAGAGATAATTTAAGAATTATTGGACTACCTGAAAGCTATGATTCAAAAAAGGGAAGGGAGTGGAGTAAGACATCATATTTCAAGGAAATTATAAAGGAAAGCTGCCCTGATATCTTAGATCTAGACAGTAAAATAGAAATGGAAAGAATCCACCAATCACCTTCTCAAAGAGACCCCAAAGTAAAAACTCTCAGGAATATTATAGCCAAATTCCAGAACTCCCAGGTCAAGGAGAAAATACTGAAAGAAGCCAGGAAGAAACAATTCAAATACTGTGGATTCACAGTCAGGATCTCACAAGATTTAGTAACTTCCAAGTTAAAAGAACAGACGGCTTAGAATCCGATATTTGTCATATCATATATAGTCAAAGGAGCTAGAATACAACCTATCCAGCAAACCTGAGTATAATCCTTGGTAAGGGTAGGGGAGTGGGGAGGGAATGGATATTTAATGAAATAGAAGACTTTCAAGCATTCTTGATAAAAAGACCAGAGCTAAATACAAAACATGGCATTCAAACACAAGATTCAAGAGAAGCATAAAAAGGTAAACATGACAGTAATCATAAGGGACTCAATAAAGTTAAACTGTTTACATTCCTATATAGGAAGATGATACCTGTAACTCCCAAGAATTTTATCGTCACTAGGATAGTTAGAAGGAGTCTACACAGCCAGAAGGTATGAATATGAGTCAATTATGTTGAAATGATCTCAAAAAAAATGAAGGGGTGAGAAAGAAGGATGCACTGGGAGAAGGGGAAAGGGAGAGGTAGAATGGGGAAATTTTTCTTACATAAAAGAGGTGTACAAGGAAGTGTTTTAGGAGGGGAAAATTGGGGGTAGCAGGCAATGCTGGAACGTCACTCTTGGAATTGGTTCAAATAGGGAAGAATATATATACATACTCAGTTGGGTATAGAAATCTATCTTACCCAATAGAGAAAGAAGAGGAGAAGGGGATAAAAGATTTGGGAGGGAGGCAAAGATAATAGAATGGAAAATGAATTAAGGGAGGCAGTGGTTGAAGCAAAACATACTTTTGTGGAGAGATAGGATAAAAAAAGAAAGAAGGATAAAGAAAAAGAGGGAAAAACACAGTAATTATAACTATGAATGTGAATAGAATAAGCTTATTCATAAAAAAGAAGTGGATAGCAGAATGGATTAAAAACCAGAATCCAAGAAGAGACACACTCAAAACAGAAAGACACACAGAGTTAAAATAAATGGCTAGAGCATAATCTATTATGCTTCAACTGAAGTAAAAAGGCAGGGGTAGCAATCATGATCTCAAACAAAGCAAAAGCAAAAACAGTCCTAATTAAAATAATCAGGGAAACTACATTTTGCTAAAAGGTATCATAGACAATGAAGTAATATAAAAAAATGTTATAGTAAGTTTCTCTGATAAAGGCCTCATTTCTCAAATACATAGGGAACTGAGTCAAATTCATATAAATGAGAGCCACTCTTCAAATGATAAATGGTCAAAGGATATGAACAGGCAGTTTGCAGAAGAAGAAATCAAAGCTATTTATAGTCATATGAAAAAATGCTCTAAATCAATATCGATTAGAGAAATGCAGAATAACTCTGAGGTACCTCCTCATACCCATCAGAAATGACAAGTGCTGGAGGGATTGAGGAAAAATAGGTATACCAATAAACTGTTGGTGGTGTTGTGAACTGATTCAACCATTCTATAGAACAATTTGATATGCTCAAAGGTCTATAAAACTGTGCATACCCTTTTACCCAGTTATACCACTACTAGCCCTGTACCCCAAAGAGATTAAAAAGAAAGAAAAAGTACAAAGAATTGAAAATTGAGTTCATGTTCATCAATTGGGGAATAGCTGAACGAGTTGTGGAATATGATTGTGATGGAATACTACTGTGCTATAAGAAATAATGATGGGGTGGTTTCAGGGGGAAAAAAAACATGGAAGACTTATAAGAACTGATACAAAGGGAAATGAGAAGAGCTAGGAATCATTGTGCACAATAACAGCAGTATTGTAATGATGATCAACTGTGAAAGCTTTGGCTACACTGATCAATAAAATGATTCAAGACAATTCCAAATGATGCATCATAGAAAATGTATCCACCTCCAGAGAGAGAATTGATGAACTCTGAATGCAAACTGAAGGATAATTTTCTCACTTTACTTTTTTTTTGAGATACAGCTAATATGGAAATATGTTTTGTA
This sequence comes from Vombatus ursinus, assembly GCF_900497805.2. NCBI lineage: Eukaryota > Metazoa > Chordata > Mammalia > Diprotodontia > Vombatidae > Vombatus > Vombatus ursinus. The sequence goes on along the minus strand of NW_020945237.1, from coordinate 7,367,605 downwards.
TAATTTCATATGTAGAATTAATTGATATCATTTTGCTTGCCTCCTCAGTGTGTGGGGGAAGGATGGGAGGGAGGGAAAGAATTTGGCACTCAAAATTTAAAAAGAAGAGAATGTTAAATAAATAATAATTTTAAAAGGGAAAAAACAAAATTGTTATTTATGCAGTTGGCTTCCAAATCTTATCTAATGGGTAAACAATAAACTTAAAGCGTTCATGATCACTACAATTGTATTAGTAGCCTTAGAACATCTGTTCTGTTATGCCCACAGGTCTGTAAAGTAGCAATACTACTACTAGGTCTGTATCCCAACAAAATTAAAAAAAAAAAGGAAAAAAAATCTCTTTGTACAAAAATATTTATAGCAGCTCTTTTTTGTGGTGGCTAAGAATTGGAAATTAAAGAGATGCCTATCAATTGGGGAATGACTGAACAAGTTGTGGTATATGATTGTAATGGAATATTATTATGCTGCAAGAAATGACAAGCAGGATGACTTCAGAAAAAAAATGGACTTACATGAACTGATAACAAAGTGAAATGAGCAGAACTAGGAGAACATTGTACACAGTAACAGCAATATTGTACAATGAACAACTGTCAGTGACTTAGCTATTCTTAGCAATAAAATGGTCCAAGAAAATCCCAAAGGACTCATGATGAAAAATGCTATTTGCCTCCAGAGAAAGGACTGATGCCCTCTGAATACAGACTAAAGGATACTATTCTTTTTCTTCCTTTCTTTTTCTTTCTTTTTCCTTCTCTCTTTCTCTTTTTTTCTTTCCTTTCTTTCAGTTTTCTTGCACAAAATGACTAATATGGAAATGTTTTGCATGATCATACATGCATAACCTACATCAGATAACTTACCATCTCAGGGAGGGGGGATGGTAGAGAGGGAGATACAGAATTTGGAACTCAAAATTTAAAAAAAAAACGTTAAAAATTGTTTCTACATGTAATTGGGGAAAAATAAAATATCATTTAAAACTTTAAAAAAGTTTTCTTGTTCTGTTATGCCTGTGGAAATAATAGCAAAAGGCCCAGGAAAGATGATAGTCTTAAGTGATACTACCATTTTATACTTGCTCATGGAGGTAATAGAGAACAAGACTGAAAAAGATGGAACAGTAGTGAATCTCCTCCTGAGAAGTCTATTTGAATCTCCCACAGATGATTTTCATTCAAATGCCTAAATACAAAAGCTTTGAATATTTTCGTAAGTAATTGTAAATTCTCAAATTAGATTGAGCCTTTCACATACAGAATTGCTTTAGTAACTGTAAAGAAATTTTTAAATCACATTTTTCCTGTTTGAGACCTCTTTCTTATAATTTCAAGTGACAAAAGGATTCGTTTTATGTGTCAGGGTATCAAGGATACTTTTTCAGATCCTTCCTCTAATCTACAAACTGCATTATCTACATCACCTTCAGAATTCAGACAAGATAGAATGAATAAATGATATGTGAAAACTGAAACTCTCAGAACTTCCAGATGAGTCCCACAGACACGTGTCTGATGTTTTTCCTACAGCTCTGATGATTATTAGCTAAACACCATCAGGTTTGAACCGGCTTCCACTATGGGAGATAATTACTCAGCAGGCCATAGTAATTAGGTTTTGTCAGGTCCTGCTAAATAATTCTAAGTTTTATCACGAACAGATGTGAGTAGAATTACCTAAGAAACTAGTGCAAGGGGCATTGAATGACCTGAAATCTGGCCAGTAGATCTACTGGGAGAAATACCTGTGCAAATCTATCCTAGAAACAAAGTGGAAAGGCCCATCCTAAGTACTGTTACTGATCGATACCACAGTAAAAACAAACAAACAAACAAACAAACAAAAACCCAAGCTATTGATTCATGGATACACGTCTCTTGCTGTCAGTGTGCCAAGCTACACAATTTGTAGACAGTGGGACGTCTTTGACAAAGAATTCCAAGTAAAAAATGTTTCCCAGAAACAGATGACTTCATGGAGTAGATAGCTAAACCACCAAGTGATAAGATACTTGCTATCTAAAAGAACATTAAGATGCATTCCCGGTTCCTTTTTATTTTACTAATCATAAAGTTATGTTTATCATCCATTGTCTCTCACAGTGTCCCGATTCTTTTGTAAAGGTACCTAGGGGATAGATTAGACAGAACTAGCCACTTAAATCCAGATCTTGTTTGTTCCAGTTCCTTACAAAATTACTAGCAATAACATATCAGTGAGTACCTTAGATCTCCCCCAAAATGCTACTCTGCTATAGATCTATATATCCAAATATCCACTTCTAAGTGAGGCTATTTTTGCCAAATAGTTATCCTTGTTAAAAACAATAGCTCCAGAAGCTGTGTGGGTAAAAACTTTCCCCCCCTTATTGTGGCTCTCCATTCTTGCTGAGATTTTGTTTAAGCTGCCATCTGTGTTCCCTCTCTGATTTATTGCAGTATGACTGATTGATATGGTTAGTCTTGAAGAGAATGTTTTGGACTAGGTATTGTTATCCACACGTTTGTGTTTCATCGATGCCATAAGCCTCAGAATAACTTGACCGGTCACCTCCTGTTCTCTCCTACACTTGAACAAGGTATGTTTTCTCATTCTAACGACAAACTCTGCCAGCTGCAGGGCCATCTCCAGTCGTCCTGATGTGTATCTGGCCACTGGACCCAGAGGGCTCTGGAGGAGAAAGTGAGGCTGCTGACTTTGCACAGCCCTCCCTCACTTAAACCCAATTCACTTGCATGTCATGGCATCACCTCCAAGAAGTCAACGGTCCTCTTTGAAAACGAAGGACAAACAGCAACATGCCAGTTGCATGACAAATATTCCCCCAGAAATCTCCTTTTTTCCCCTTAGTTGATTTCCCCTTTCCCATTCTAGGTAATGCTTTACTTACCTCTCCTAAGTTATTGCAGAAGGCTGATGAATGCCTGTACACCCTAAATGGGCCTGGAAAGTTAACAAAACCAAACCTGTACCCTGCATAGCTGAAGCTGCTATCAGCAAGCAGACTTCCTTAGCATACGAATAAATCTTTTTATTTTCAGGTTGGTTTCTTAAGTTATTTGACCATCAGTCAGCAGATCTAGCTCATGGGCAAGATTTTTCCTGGGCTTTTCAAGCACCTACACAGAGGTTACTCTCAACAGCCTCTAAGGTGATTTTCCAAAATCACAAGTCCAGCCAAGAATCGACCCTTTCCCCTATACACACTCAATACACTCCAGAAGCTCCCTATTACCTCCAAGATCGAACATAAAATCCACTTTTTGGTATTTAAATTTCTTCATCACCCAACCCTTTCCAGTCTTCTTATATTACTTTGACCCACTCTACAATCTACTTACACTTGCTTATTTGATATTCTTCAAAGCACAAGACTCCATGTCTTATGTCCCTGCTTTTGCACTGCCCCCTTACCTCTAACCTTTGGTTTCCTTAGCTTCTTTCAAGATTCAGTTCAAGATTCTGCAGGAGGCCTTTCCCACTTTCTTCCCTAGCTGCTAGTGCCTTACCCTTTCAAATTACCTTCTATCTGCTCTGTGTATATCTTGTATGTGTATTGTTATTTTCAAGTGGGTTCTCCATTAGACCGTAACCTCCTTGAGGGCAGGAACCATGTTTCTGCCTTCCTTTGTATGTCTAGCACTTAACACCAAGCTTAACATATAGTAAGCAATTAATAAACATTTGTTGACTAACTGACTGGTATGGCCATGGGGGGAGTATCAAGGTGAGGGCACCATGCTTCGACCTTGGATGGTGCCCCAGAGCAGTTGGAGGACACTTGGTACACCTGCCCAAATCTGCAAAGAGCCAAGGTCCACAAGAATGGAAGAAAGTAGATATTGAAATGGGAACCGTAAACCTTATCACCATTATGCTATTTCTTCAGGTTCACTACTTTGTAGCATTTTTGAGACCAGATCTTCTAACATGATCACACAACCACAGAAGTTCCAAGTTGGAAAGGATCTCTCGAGTCACCTATACCTGAAAAGGAATCCCTCCTGCATTTGTGAAGATGGCTTAAGTTCACAGGATCAGACTCAGGGCTGGAAAGGAGAGTATTTTTCATTGTGACCTGCATTAATTAGGGTGCATGCTGACAACCCTCACTGGAACACAGCCACTTATTAAAGCAACACACTGGTTAGATTAAGGAAGAATGTTTTGCTCCCTGTCAGTGGCAGTGATTTTCTCATTCTGACTAACCCACGTTACATATTAAATCATCTGAATAATCCCAAACAAATACTTGGAGCAAGAAATAAAATGTGAGGGATTTCCAGCTGTTTTGTTAAGTATTAATAAATTAAAACATTTTGTCTGTAAACACACAATGAAATCTTGTTAAAAATTTAATAGAGGAAACACACTGTGTATAGTTCATACCTCTGTGGAGGGGAAAAAATGACTTTGCTTCTTTTTCCTCTATTTCATTTTTGTATGGAGTGGAAGATCATGACACCAAGTCAGGAGAGACTTGGACTTAGATCCTGCCTCTAACACCTGCTAGCTATGAGAGGGCATTACAATCAACCTTTGAAGAGCCACCATTTTCTTATCTGCAGTCCAATAGCGATCTTGGTCACACAGGCATGAAATGATCAGGTCTCAGACTAAGCTAACAAAACAGAGGGTAAGCAAGGAGGGTAGTGTGGACGTTGGAAGAGCACATAACTTGAAATCAGTTAGAAGGTTGTTCAGTCATTTCAGTCATGTCCAACTCTTCATGACCCCATTTGGAGTTTTCTTGGCAAAGATACTAGAGGAGCTTGCCCTTTCCTTCTCCAGTTTATTTTACAGATGAGGAAATTGAGGCAAGCAGGGTTAAGTGACTTGTTCAGGATCACCCAGCTACTAAACATCTGAGGCTGGATTTGAATTCAGATAATCCTGACTCCAGGCCCAGTGCTCTATCCACTGTGCCACCTGGCTGCCCTTAGGGAGAAGGACACAGGTCCAAAGCCCACCACAGATACTAGCTATTTGATCTTAGGCATCTAGCCTCATTGAATTTGTTTTCTCTCCAGGAAAATGGGATCAGTAATAATATTTACACAGTGGTGTTCTAACAAATATTTAACAAGTAGCTTTCTGGAAAAAAAAAATTATGGCAGGTTATACTTAGGTTTCATCTGAATGATGAACATTTTCTCCAACACTTTCTTAAGCCTACATAATCAACAGAACAAAAATCAAATCCTAATCTGTTGCTTTTGCCCATTTCTGAGGTGTAAACGCTTATGCTAAAAATTTAACAATGTTGTTTTAGCAGGCTCCAGCATATGCCTGCATTTACCCCCAAGGTTGTTGCAAGAATCAGTGAGTTAATAAAGCAGAAGCACCTCACAAACACAAAATGCCATCTAAACAAGAGTCATTTTGGAGGCAGCTACACAGTGTAGTGGCTACAGGCCTAGAGTCAGGAAGACCCAAGTTTGAGTCCTGCCTCCTAGGCATCCTAATTGTGAGACTCCAGGCAAGTCATTCCACTTTCTCAGCCTCAGTCTTCTCATTTACAAAATGGGAGAACAGGAAAATAGCATCTACCTCACCGAGTTGTTTTGTATCAAATGAGACACCATATATAAAATACTTCAAGCCTTCAGGTTCTATCTACGTATTAGCTATAGATTTGGGACTATGGGAAGTATCAACAGGATGCACAGAATGACCAACTGGTTATGAGAGAGGAGAAGGAGGAGTTAAAGATGGCTATTTAGGCTTAGGACAACCTGAGAGAAAGGATTCGGAAAGGAGAGCCAGCCTGGGAGAGAAAGAGAACTCAGTTTGGTTCTGTTCACTTTAAATTTGAGATGATGGCATGATAGTAGAGATGTCTTGCAGGTAATTGGAAATATGAGTCTACAGCTTGAGAGAAAAAGCTTGAGGATGGTAGCAAGAGGAGAGAGAAACAGCACCATTGCTAGGGGGTTTCCATTCTGTTTTGGTACAGTAGAAGAAGCCAGAAGAGGAGGGGAGCCTGAATTGAGAGTCACTTGGTTTGCTTTCACTAAAGCGCTGTAAAAGTCTCATTTTACTTCCCACGAGTCTTGGAAGTTTCCATTCTCATTCTGCCATTTGAGCTGCCAAAACTTGACGTTTCCTATCTCTTCCTTGTCCTTCACTTTAGAAGCTTCATTTTTTAAAAATGTAATTCTCTCCTAAGTCATTTATGTTTCTAAGGTATTTTGGGGTAGCTCATGAGCCCCTAAACCTTAAGCCAGTGTAGAGGAGGAGGGGTAGAAGGTCTTCATGTCTCACTTTGTTTGCTGTTTCTCTATGTCATTCCTAAAACACTTCTAATGCAGAAAAACCCCTCAAGGACTTGGCTCAGGAAGGAGTTTAGCATGTTTATCAAATTCCCTGTAAACTTTTCAAATACTGTTGTGACAGTTTATAGTCAGTATAGATCTGAAACATGCCGACACGTACTTTTGTCAAGGATGGATCAACTTTTTAATAGTTGAAAGCAAAGAGATATACACTCTCTCCTCAAGAAATTATAGCAAAATATTAGCATCCAATCATTTTTAACCTGAGTCCTTTTTTTAAAAAAAATTGAAATAGCTCCAAATCACTTTGTTTTAAACAAAGAGAGCCAATTTAAAGCTGTCAAAAACAATTCTAAGTTTCTAAAAGCATTCTTACCACTGATAGGCAGGCTAAAGGTAATGGAAAGATTAATGACCTTGGCTAAGTTTGAGTTCCAGCCCCACCGCTTATTATCTATGCCATCTTGGACAAATTACTTCACCTCTCTGGGTCTCAGTTTTCTCATTGGTTCAGTGGAGATAAGAGTACTTGCATGATCTACCACTTTTTTTTAAATAGAAAATTGCTTCATAATATATGAAGTATTATATAAACATGAGCTTTTAAATTTAATAAAGCAGTGAGTAATGCCACTGTCTCAGCATTAGCTTTAGAGGGTATCCTAGGTTATATTTCAAGTAAGCAGCAATCTCAATATAAGGTGTTACAAAAGTTGAACTTTTTTGGAGGCAGAGCCAAGATGGCAGAGTAAAGGCAGGGCCTTGCCTAAGCTCTGTCCCAAACCCCTCCAAATACCTTTAAAAATGACTCTAAACAAATTCTAGAGCAGTAGAACCCATAAAAAGATGGAATGAAACAAATTTCCAGCCCAAGACAACTTGGAAGGTCGGCAGGAAAGATTTGTTGCACCAGGGTGAGAGAGGAGTACAATTCAACGAAGGCCATGCCAGCACAGCCCTGGCCACAACAAACTAATGAACAGGCTGTGGGAGTGACTGAATCACCATCATCATCATCAGCAGCAGCAGCAGCAGCAACTGCTTCCAGAGCTCTCAGCCCACAGATGGTAATGGGGGTGGAACAACTGGTCAGAAGGAGATTACAGGGGTCTTTTTTGCCAGCACTTAAAGCAGGACTCTTTTGCTTTACCCATACTCGTATCTGAGTTGAACTCTTGAGTGGCAGTCCTGGGGCAAGAAGGAACACTAGCATAGCAGAGCTTGTGGTCACAGTAAAGGGGGAACCCTCTTCACAGTTCCAGGGCAGAAAAGAGTGTTTGTGGTCACTCACGGACCAGAGCACAGGCCAAGAGAGTAGTAAACACATTTTGGAAGAACTGAAAACTTTACAGGTCCCTAGAAGTATCTCTGCAAATAGCTATACAAAACCCCTGAAGCTTGGGACAGTGTGCCCTCCACCCTGGAAGCAGAGTCCTACTTTAACAAACAGTAAAAAGTCAAATAATAGGCTGGGAAAATGAGCCAATAACAGAAAAAAAACCTTTGACTACAGAAAGTTATTATGGTGACAAGGAAGATCAAAACACACACTCAGAAGAAGACAGCAAAATCAAAACTCCTACATCCAAAGCCTCCAAGGAAAGTATGAAGCACGGTCTCAGGCCATGGAAGAGCTCAATTAAGTAAGAGAGGTAGACGAAAAAGTGGGAAGAGAAATGAGAGTGATGCAAGAAAATCATGAGAAAAGATTTAACAGCTTGATAAAGGACACACAAAAAAATACTGAAGAAAATAACACCTTAAAAAACAGACTAGGTCAAATGGCAAAAGAGGTCCAAAAAGCCAATGAGGAAAAAAATGCCTTAAAAAGAACTGGCCAAGTGGAAAAGGAGGGCCAAAAGCTCACTGAAGAAAGTAATTCCTTAAAAATTAGAATAGAGCAAATGGAAGCTAATGACTTTATGAGAAATCAAGAAGCAACAAAACAAAACCAAAAGAATGAAAAAAAATGGAAGACAATGTAAAATATCTCATTGGAAAAACAATTGACCTGGAAAATAGATCCAGGAGAAAGAATTTAAAAAGTATTGGACTATCTGAAAGCCATGATCAAAAAGAGAGCCTAGACATCATCTTTGAAGAAATTATCAAGGAAAATTGCCCTGATATTCCAGAACCAGAGGGTAAAATAAAAATTGAAAGAATCCACCAATCACCTCCTGAAAGAGATCCCAAAATGAAAACTCCCAGGAATGTTATAGTCAAATTTCAGAGCTCCCAGGTCAAGGATAAAATACTGCAAGCAGCCAGAAAGAAGCAATTCGAGTACTGTGAAACTTACACTTAGGATAACACAAGATTTAGCAGCTTCTGCATTAAAGGATTGGAGGGCTTGGAATATGATATTCCAGAGGCCAAAGGAGCTAGGATTACAACTAAGAATCACCTACCCAGCAAAACTGAGTATAATCATTCAGGAGGAAAAATAGACATTCTATGAGATAGAAGAATTTCAAGCATTCTTGATGAAAAGACCAAAGCTAAATAGAAAATTTGACTTTTAAATGCAAGACTCAAGAAAAGCATAAAAAGGTAAACAGGAAAGAGAAATCATAAAGGACTTAATAAGGTTAAACTGTTTACATTCCTAAGTGAGAAGATGATATTTGTAACTCATAAGACCCTTCTCATTATTAGGGTAGTTAGAAGGAGTATATATAGACAGAAATCATAGGTGTGAGTTGAATATAAAGGGATGATATCTAAAAAGTAAAACTAAGGGGTGAGAGAGGAATGTACTAGGAGAAAGAGAAAGGGAGAGGTAGAATGGGGTAAATTATCTCACATAAAAGAGACAAGAAAAAGCTTTTACAGTGGAGGGGAATAGAGGGGAGGGAAGGGGGAATGAGTATAGAAATCTATGTTACCCTATAGGAAAGTAGGAGGGGAAGGGGATAAGAGAAGGGGGAGGTAATAGAAGGGGGGGCGATTAAGGTAGAGGGTAGTCAGAAGCAAAACACTTTTGAGGAGGGAGAGGGTGAAAGGAGAGAGAAAGAATAGAATAAATGGGGGTGGGGAGGACTAGGATGGAGGGAAATACAGTTAGCAATGGTAACAATGAAAAAAAACTTTGAAGCAAGTTTCTCTGATAAAGATCTCATTTCTCAAACATGTAGAGAACTGAGACAAATTTATAAAAAATAAAAGTCATTCTCCAATTGATAAGTGATCAAGAGATATGATCAGTATTCAGATGAAGTAATCAAAGCTATCTATACCCATATGAAAAATATTCTAATTCACTATTGATTGGAGAAATGCTAATTAAAACAATTCTGAGGTACTACCTCATACCTATTAGATTGTCTATTAGGACAGAAAAGGTAAATGACAAATGTTGGAGGGGATGTGGGAAAAATGAGACATTAATGCACTATTGGCAGAGTTGTGAACTGATTCAATCATTCTGTAAAGCAATTTGGAACTATGCCCAAAGGTTTATAAAACCATGCATATCCTTTGACCTAGCAATACCACTACTAGGTCTGTATCCCAAAAAAAGATAAAAAACAAAAAGGCAAAGGAGCTATATGTACAACAATATTCATACGAACTCTTTCCTGGGGGTAAAGAATTAGAAATTGAGTGGATGCCCATCAATTGGGGAATGGCTGAACAAGTTGTGGTATGTGATTATGATGGAATACTATTGTACTATAAGAAATGATGAGCAGGATACTCTCAGAAAAACCTGGAAAGACTTGAATGTGCTGATGTAAAGTGAAATGTACTGTGTACAAAGTAATCGCAATATTGTAAGTTGATCAGCTGTGAATGACTTAGCTATTCTCTCAATATCCATGACAACTCTGAAGGACTTACGATGAAAAATACTATCTATCCCCAAAGAAAGAATTGATGGTGTCTGAATATAGATTGAAGCATGCTTTTTTTCTCTGTTTTTCTTGAGTTTTTTTTTGTCTGTGTCCTCTTTCACCACATGACTATTATGGATATGTTTTACATGACTACACATGTATAACCTGTATCAAATTGCTTGCCTTCTCAATGAGGGGGTGAGGAGGGAGGAAGGGAGAGAATTTGGAACTTAAAATTTTGAAAACAAATGTTAAAAATTGTTTTTACATGTAACTGGGATAAAATAAAATACTAAATAAATACAAAAAGTTAACTTTTAAGTTTAGCTCTGGGAAAGTCATATTCACAATGTGTGAATAAATATAATATTTTCTCATTTGTATTTAGTAAGAAATAGGTGGGGGGGAGAGAGATCTCAAGCAAAATATTTAAATAATAGTATTAGAAATAAATGAAAAGGAAAAGCTAGATACTTTATTACCATTCCAAAAGAGGAGTCCTGTCCCAGATGTTGATTAAAATCCCAGATGTTCATGCTACACTCCTAATTATAGCTATCACTTTTCAGTTTTTATATCTGTTACGCCAGTCACTACATCATTCTATCAAAACTCTCTTGTTTAACCAGAAAACCAAAGGAATTGGACGAGACAGTGCGTTCAGCTCAGTGTTCTGATGAAGCAGTAGTACTGTATAGTAGAGAGTATACTAGGGATTTGAACTCAAAGGAACTAGGTTCAAATCACAGCTCTGCCATTTCCTTTCTTTGGAAAAATCATTTCCCCCCTCTATATCTCAGTTGCCTTGCCTACACAGTGATAGCCTAGTGTTACATAATCTCTAAATCCCCAATTGGCTCCAAATCTGATCATCTGAACTCATTACTAGTACTACAAACCTAATTTAAAGTTCAAGGTGGTAAGCTACATCATCATATATTAAAAAAAATAAATATTATCAAATTGAGTGGTATGTATAGGGATAAATTTCCAAAGTAGAGATTCTTAACTTGGGCTCCACAGATAATGAAGAGATGACTAGATTTCAGAGGTCCATAAACTTGGATGGGAAAAAAATACATCTTTATTTTTCACTATCCCCTAAGTGAAATTTAGTATTCTGTCAACTAGGAATGTAGGCAACAAAGCAGTATCCTGAGAAGGGGTCCCTAGGTTTTGCCAGACTACCAAAGAGGTCCCCGATGCAAAAAAGGTCAAGAACCCTTGATTTAAAGAGAAATTGTTCCCTTTATGTCCATTCTCACTATTAGATTATTCTAAATAGATCCACTAGGATGAATTAAATTCTCCATGAAAATTGCTGAATCCTTCAGTTAACGATATTAGAAAGAAGAAGAAATATTTCTGCCCTGGGATCCCTGGATAGAATCAATCATGGCATTTGCAGAAATATATTTAATTTACCCTGTTTCTTTCCTTCTTACACTTTCAGGTCTTGACAGTTTTCCTGGCTGACCTGAAACTCATAATGTATGTAGTTGAAAGAAACAGACAGTTATGTTAATAAGTGATATTTTAAGTGCTGTCAGTAAGGGTATTAACATCAGCATGTATTTATTCTATTTAGCATGAGAGTATATGAAATGATGCCATCAAGACAAAATACATAGCTTTCTTTTTAAGATCAAATCCATTGATGCCTAGGGATTGTGTCATAATCATGGGAATATAATTATATGTTTTGGAGTCAGTGTTTAAATGAAAGTTGCTGATTTTTCTTTCCTTTAGCTAATTTCCTAAAAATCTTCTAGTGCTTCTAAATTTAAATACATGGTTTGAGGTTTGAGTTTTTTGATTGGATTTGGGGACCAGAGGGATGGTTTTGTGGGACTTGGGTTTGAGGAGTTTAGGCTTTTTTTTTTTTTTTTTGGTCTCACAGTAAAAGAGGATTTCATTATTCCTTTAGTATGAGAGCTCTTTGGGAATTTCTAGTTGCGTGTAATACAGACCTTGGCAGAAGAGACCAAACGATGAAGCAGTTTAGTCTCATGACCAAGAAGGGCTTTAAGAGCCAATAATAGGAAGTCCCATCAGAGCTAGGACAGCTTCATATTGCCTTTCCTTATTCAGAAACAGCAAACAAACTATTAATGGCTTGACTAAAGTCTGTCCAGAATCTGCAGTCTTGAATCTTTCCACATGAGATTTAGAAGGTCTGGGGTGGGTGGCTTTTTTTCTCCCCCAGAAAAATTTCAGAACATGAAGGCCATAAGCCAAACTCTGATTCTTTAAGCCTCCTTCTTACCATCATTCTGAGGGGGGTGGGGGAAGGGAGGGAAGAGGGGGAGAGAAGGGGAGAAAGAGAGAGAGAAAGAAAGAAAGAGAGAGAGAGAATGAGAATGGAGAACCATAGGGCCAAGCTCTCCTGCAGCTGTAACTTAGCACCATTTAGAAACAAAGGCACTTTGATTCCAGCTGGTAACCCAAATTTTCAGTAGCCAACTTCACCTGCATCCAAAAGGTTAAGGAATCCTACTTTCTGGATTTGATACAGTTTTCAGTTTCTCATGTCTAATTGACACAGCTTATCTGTCTCGATTATTGTCATCTCTCCAAACTGTTGGCCAGAACCAAAGAAGCTAAATCTAATTACCAGGATTGTATTACAATTATACAAAGGATCTCTGACTTCTTTGACAGACTCTCCTTTTAGTCAGTCCAGATAATCACAAAGTTGTGCCTATGTCTTGGTTATTTTATAAGAAGGCGGGGGGACCAGAAAATCTTCCCCCCTTAAATAATTAAGGATTCATTTCCCAACCCCTCTCTCCACACTGTGTACTTTCTCTCCCATGACAAATCAGCTTTTGCTTTCTACAAAAACCTAATAAATCTACTTTTTATGTGTGAGATGTTTTGTGTGTATATTGTCCTGTGTAAGGTTCACTTTACAGTTTTATTTTTTTAATTAGTTGTTATTGAATCAAATGAACTGTTGTGATGCCCCTAATGTGTTGTTGTAATTTGGAAATGTGCTCAAAAAATAAATGAACTGTGCATACCCCTCATTCAGTTATCCCACTATTAGGTCCCAAAAATACAAAAGAAAGATAAAAAAAGACCCAAATCTAATAAATACCAAGTAGAATGTGTATTTGCCTGATAAATGGGTATCAAAACTACAGGTATCTATTGTGTCAACCTGCCTTTTCTTAAGTATTTAACAAGATAAACCTAGACCGGTAGAAGCTCTCCTGCATGTCTAGCCCTCTTTCTGAAAAAAGATGCTCAATGACCCTCTTTTTCTTTTTTCAAATTTTTTCTATTTTTTCCCTCTTTTTCTTTTTCCTTTTTGTTTCCCCTATTCCTATTCTTTTGCTTTTCTATATCAACTTCTCCCTCCTACCCTGCCCCGCCCCCCCAAAAAAGAAAAAGAAAACTCTTATAACAAATACAAATAGTCAAACAAGGCAAATCCCCACATTGGATGGATCTGAAAATGTATGTGTCATTTTACATCTTGAGTCCACCACCTTTCTGTCAAGAGGAGGAGAGCAAGCTGCATCATCAGTCTTTCATAATTGTGGCTGCCCATTACCCTGATTAGAGTGACCACGTCTTTTAAAGTTGTTTTTCTTTATAATGTTGTTGTTATTTTTTAAAATGTTCTGCTCACTTGTCTCTGCAGCAGTTCATACAGGTCTTGCCATGTTTCTTTGAAATTTTCCATTTCATCACTTTTTTTTACAACACAATAGTATTCCATAATATTGACATACCATAATTCATTCATTCTTCATTTGAAGGGAACCCTTCTCTCCTTTTAGTTTCAATTTTTTTTGCCACTACAGAAAGGAGCTGTTATAAATATTTTTGCACATATGCGTCTTTTTTATCTTTCTTTTATCTTTTTGGGACCTAATAGTGGGATAACTGAACAAGGGGTATGCACAGTTCGGTTATTTTTTGAGCACTTTCCAAACTGCAACAACGCATTAGGGGCATCACCACAACCCCTCTAGGATTTGTCATTTTTCTTTTCTGTAATTTTGCTAATCTAATGGGTATAAGGTAGAGGATCAGGGTTGCTTTAATTTATATTTCTCTAATGAGTGATTTAGAGGAGTTTTTTTTCATGTTTTTAAAAGCTAGGATTTATTCCTTTGAAAACTATATGTTCATATCCTTTGACATCTTGTCTATTGAGGAAAGCTCTTGTTCTTACAAATTTGAATACATTCCTTATATATTTTATATAAAACTTTTATCAGAGAAACTTGCTGCAAAAACTTTTCTCCAGCTATTTTTCCCTTTGAATTTTAAATGCATTGATTTCTTTTTAACTTTATATAATCAAAATTGCCAATGTGATAGTCTACGATCCTCTCTATCCTTTGTTTGCTCATGACCTCTTCCCCTATCCATAGAACTAAAAGGTAATTTCTTCCTTGTTCCTCTAATTTGTTTATGATGGCACTCTTTTATGTCTCAGTCAGGCATCTATTTGGAAATTATCTGTGTGAGATACTCATTATACCTAGTTTTTGACAGAGCACTATCCGGTTTTCTCAGCAGTTTTTGTTGAATAGTGAGTTTTTACCTTAGTAGTTTGGGTCTTTGAGTTTATCAAATACTCAGCTACTGTATCTGCTTGTTTCTGTACATTTTTTCCTGTTATAGGACCTAATGCAGCTTTCTGCTGGGGGGGGGGGCATAAAAGGTGCCAGCCACGTGAAGTCTGAGCCTCTCAGACTTGGTAGGTGCCTAACCACACCACCAGTCACCATACCCTGATGACTGACTGACCAGACAAGTTTCCAGATGGAGATGACAGAGTGCTGCATCCAGAGAAAACACTAAATACTACTGTGTTCTTGCTGAGTTAAGGCAAATAAACTTCTTTCGTTAAATGTTCAGAGACTCAAGTAGTGCCTCATTTTGTCCCAACATCAAACCCGAAATAAGAAGGTGCTGACTTTAGAGCCATGCCCATCACATGTACCTAATCTGTTCCACTGATTGACCCTTTTTTTTAAATCATTGATTTTACTAAATCATTTCTATGATTAATGCTCCGAAGTATAGTAGGAAATCTGGTACTACTCGGTCACTTTCTTCTCCACTATTGTTCACTATTTTCCTTGACATCATTGATCTTTCATGCTGTAGTTTCCAAAGCTACCAAAAATGAAAAAAAAAACTCATCTATACAATTCATGAGATCTGGAGATGAATGAATGAAAACCATTTTTAATTGTTTGCTATGTGCTGAGCACTATGCTAAGAACTGGGAATACAAATACAAAATCAAGGTAGTTCTTGCTCTCAAAAAGCTTACATTCTTTTTAAAAATTTAATTTTTTTTTTTTTTAGGCAATTGGGGTTAAGTGACTTGCCCAGGTTCACACAGCTAGTAACTGTCAAGTGTTTGGTCTGAGGCCGGATTTGAACTCGGGTACCCCTGACTTCAAGGCCAGTGCTCTATCCACTGTGCCACCTAGCTGCCCCTAAAATTTTAATTTTATTGTATTTTCAGGTCTGAATTCTCTCCCTCTCATCTCTATTCCCATCACTGAGAAAGCAAGAAAAAAAAAACATTAGAAGCATGGATAGTCAAGCAAAACAAATGCTCACTTTTGCCATGTCTAATATATATATATATATATATATATGTATATATATAGCCATATTTATATATCTGTATCTATCATCTATCTACCATCTATGTGTGTGTGTATATGTGAGTGCATGTATATTTGTATCTATGTTTATATGCCTCAATCTGCACTGAGTCCCTTTCTTGGCCATCTGAAGATGGGTAGCAC
This sequence comes from Vombatus ursinus, assembly GCF_900497805.2. Classification (NCBI taxonomy): domain Eukaryota; kingdom Metazoa; phylum Chordata; class Mammalia; order Diprotodontia; family Vombatidae; genus Vombatus; species Vombatus ursinus. Next base: position 7,351,699 of record NW_020945237.1, on the reverse strand, counting down.
GTTTCATCATGAGTCCTCCAGAATTGTGTTTGGTCATTGTGTCGATCAGAGGAAGGAGCTTGCATTCAGGTAAGGTAGCAACAACATGTATAGCAAATAATGGCCAGAAAAAAATAGCTATGGTCTAGGAAGTCATAAAAACAGTGAGTGGAAAACAGAGCATTCCATTTCCAAAGGCAAGATGGTGGTGATTTCATTGCAGCTCTCAGAAGTGAAAAGTAGAGGGGGCTTGTTATGGAGAGGTGATGGCAGGCCAGAAAATGTCTAGGGTAAAGATGAAGACATGATCTCAGGGTATGCAAAGTTGAGTGCCTTATTTTCTCCTAGACATCATTTAGTTTAAAGGGTGGTTGGGGGAAAGGAGGGCAGCTAGGTGTCACAATGGCTAGAGTGCCAGGCCTAGAGTCAGGAAGACTCATCTTCCCGAGTTCAAATCCAGCCTCAGATACTTACTAGCTGTGTGACCCTGAGCAAATCACTTAACCTGTTTGCCTCAGTTTCCTCAACTGTAAAATGGGATAACATAGCACCCATATCACAGGGTTATGAGGATCAAATGAAATAATATTTGTATCCACTTGGCACAGTGCCTACAGCACATACTAGGTACTTCATAAATGTTTGTTCTCTCCCTCCTCCTTACAAGAAATAAATATTGTTGACTATTCTTGTAGGTCTTAATGGATGCCTCCATTTCTACTAGTGATCACAGGCTTAGAAAGCACCTGAAAAAGCCTATCCTGTTGACTAGAAAGGGTGACGTGTAAGTCCTAAAATACTTGTTTCTTCCTGCCTCCCTTTTGTGTTTGAGTAACTGGGGAAAATTAAGTGTATATACCCGCAAGAAATATACATGGTGATGGGTGGGTCTGGTAACAGAAGAAGGGAAAAATCAGAGGAGAAGCAAGCGATGGCAACTAGAGTGGAATGGGGCTGTGGAAAGGTTTTTTTCTCTGCTATCATCTTGCACTATGGAAATGGCTTTCAAAGACTAGAGGACTGTAGAGATTCAATTGCTTCACCTGAGAAAGGGAAGTGATTCCATTCCATTAGGGAAATCCTTATATTTGGGGCTCTAAGTGACTAATGATTTACTTAAATGTTTGAGAGCAATGGTTGCTCATTTTAATATTTCTATTTTGCACTCCTCCTTTATAAGAATTTTCCTCTGTACTATTATGAATCCTTGCGAGTGGGGACTTGGTGTCGCTACACCGTGATACACGTTGCAGAGGCTTTCTCAGGGTTTCCAGGTGTGATCTAAGAAGTAAGAAAGGGAGGGGCAGCTAGGTGGCACAGTGGATAGAGCACCGGCCCTGAAGTCAGGAGGACCTGAGTTCAAATCCGACCTCAGACCAAACACTTGACACTTACTTAGCTGTGTGACCCTGGGCAAGTCACTTAACCCCAATTGCCTAAAAATAAAAAAAGAAGCAAGAAAGGGGGGAAAACCCCTTACCCTGATTCTATAGGAGAGGTCTGTGGATAAATTTCAGGAAGTCTATGAATTGGGATGGGGAAAAAATTACATCTTTATTTTCACTAACCACTAAGTAAAATTTAGTATTTCCTTCAATTACAAATGTAAGCAACAAAACTTTTTTTTTTCTTAGAAGGGGTCCATAAACTTCACCAGACTGCTCAAGTGGTTTGCTACAGAAAAGATTGAGAACCCTTAGCTTTGTGTCAAGAGAGAGTTTCATAACAAGGGTCACAGCTTCTTGAAACATATGTACCTAAAAGAACAGCACATGCTGCGTGTCATGTTCTTATGGTCCTAAACAGGGCTGGTAAACTTCACTGGGGGTGGAGGGAGGGGACAGGAGGAGGCGCATAGCTCCAACTTTAGGCAAACAACCCGGCCCAATGTTTGCTTAGATAGCCATGCTTTGAACTGCTTTGAAAACTGAGCTCCACGGTTAGCCATTTGTTTTTCCAGTGACTAAATTAAAATATCTCTGGAAAAGGACATGTTTGTTCTGATGGAGTAGTATTTGCTTATGAGTGATGTCCATACTTCTGAGCAGTTTCACAGCAGTAAAGAGAAGTCAGATGAATCTGGCAACACAGTACTATTTCCACTCCATTCACAGCAGTTCATCTCGTCTCTGCCTCCCTACTGAGACATTTTCCCCCTGTAGCCAGGAAAGGGAGAGGGGCAGGAGATGGGCAAATGTGATTTCATACACCGAGTCACAGACTGTATGGGAGGCGGACCTCAGTGGTAGCCTGGACACTCAGTGGGAAATTCCCATTCTGGTTTCAACCAGGACATCAAAGAAATTCAAATGATCTGCAAAGAAATGAGTTCTATAGAAATGGTAATAGGAATCCACAGCTTTAGTTCCAGCAGCTCCATTGATATGATCCTAGAAAAAGCCAAGAAAATTTTTATAGAAAATTTGGGGTGTTTTTAGGCTCCTTCTTTATATTTACAATATAGATAATCTGTCTATTCCTCTGCCTCCTTTTCTATAAAATGATACTATGAGAATGGCATTCATGCCTAAGTCAAGTCAACAAGCATTTTTATACACCTACTATGTGGCAGGCACTGTGCTAAGTGCTACAGATAAAAAAAAAGGCAAAAGACAGTCCCTGAGACTGCTTACAGTCTGACTTTGAGAAGCTTACAGGTGGCACCTTCCTGCCCTTGATCCTTAGAGCCAATTACTTCTGATCTGAAGTTCAGTATTAAGTGTCTAGGACACTTGTCTACAATAGTCTAGGGCTTGATGCAACCATCAATGTCATCTACAAACAGGAACATCTGGAAAGCCTTATTATCTAGAGGGAATTCATTCCTCCTCCACTTGGAATCTGTATGGGAGAGTCTCCGTGACAAGCTTTGGCAAGCATTTCTCCCTGCTTAATGCCTTGCTTGACATTACTACCAGAGGATCAAGGAACAGTTACCTTTATTATTGCTTCATCCAAGGAATATTATATGGTTCTTATTATGTACATGAGAGACATCTTGTTGTATGAGAGATGTTAAAATAGCATTTTGCTTTACTGAATCAAATCACTTTACTTTTTTAGCAGTCAACCAAAAATAAGCACAGTGAAATTTTGTATTGTCTTCACCTTTCAGTCAGTTGTAATTGTAAAGATGCAGTCTGCTGTACAATATTATTTGCAAAAGCCTGCCTGTTCCTTTTGCATATTTTCATTGAGAATGCTCTTATTAAATGTGTAGCTTGTTCACATACAGATTTCATAGAGATGGTCTTTGATATCTCTTGACCACTGCGTTTCATTAATAATGATCTCTGTGACTATATTTTCTATTACTTTGTATCATCTCTTCTTCCAAGTATCTTGAGAAATAAACCCTCAGTGGTCTCAAAATCACTTAGACTAGTGGAGCTGCTTTTAACATCATTGTTTTCTTTAGTGAAATTTCACATTGAGGACTGTGGTACTTTCTACTTTCTTTCCTGTAGAAAAATACCCTTTTTGTAGAAATTTTGACAGTTATTTTCCATTTTTCCTCTGTCATTCCCCTTCCAGATTCATTCTTAAATGCTCTCAGGATGATCTGGTTTAGTTAAGTCTTATGCCAAGCTTTCTGTAAACTCACTTTCTTCCCCACTGCCTTACTGATGTTTTATGAAGCTGTATTTATTGCTCATAATCATCCACCATACTATTCGGGAAAAATTTTGTAAATGGGTTCCTCTAGCACTACCCTTATGTGCCATATTTTTCCACCTAGCAAAAAGATCAGATGCATGCTGCCTGCAGTGGTTTCTAGGCTCTTTTGATTTATTCATAATGATTACTGCTTTAGGTAATTAAAATTTCACAGGAAATGGGAGTAATCTGTGTCAATATATATTCCTTTATACATTTCCCATTTATTAGCATCAGTACCTTATTTAAATAGGTCAGGTTGGAGCTATTTTAACTAACCTCTATATCTTCTCTTTATTGTGCCTTTTAATTTATATTTATTATATTATATGAGATATATTAGTATACCTTGTTAATAAACTTTAATAGATCAGTATACTTGACTAATAGGTACTGATTTACTTTATATTAACAATATTTAAGATGATACGTCATTGTGAGTGAAGAGAGGCAGTGTGGTATAATAGAGAAAATGTCTTGAAACTAGAAAGATCTGGATTCAAATCCTACCTCTGACACAGACTGGTTGTGTGGCTCCAAGCAAGTTAGAACAAGGCATGGACCATATGAAGAATAGGGATCAGTTGAAGGAACTGTCCAGTTACCATGTTCACCATTTTCTTCTTGGAGGCAGATTCTTGACTTTATGAAATTGATAGAAAACAAAAAAAAGGCCCTGGGAGAAATGCCAGGGATTAAGATGATCTCCCCAACCAGACTGTACTTCCCCAGTATTATAGAAGTATTGTCTCCTCACCCTGTAATTTATCGGATTTTCTGATTAATTATGGTCTTCCCGCAAATCTTATGGTCCCCACAGATCATGAATCTAAATGTGATAGGCAGAATGGGCATTAGTTTTAGAGACAGGAATGTATAAGTTCAAATCCTGACTCAGATATTGACTAGCTGTGTGAGCCTAGGTAAGTCACTTAACCTCTGTACCTCAGTTTCCTCATTTGTAAAGTGTGGGAGATGGACCCTATGGCCTTAAGTTTCCTTCCAGTTTTAAATCTCTGGTCCTGTGAGAAAGTCTTTAGATGTGGGTCCAAATACAAGTAAGAATATGGAGCATAGATGCATTAAGGAAGTATAGCACAGTGGGAAAAGTGCTTAATTTGGAGTAAAAGCAGGATCGAAATCTAGATCCTGCTACTTATTATCTGTATAACCATAAGTCATTCCCCCTCTCTGGGGCTCAATTTCCTCATTCAATCAATGAATATTTATTAAGCACATACTATATACCAGGCACTATGCTAGAGATCCAAAGGAAAAAAAATGAAACAGACCCTGCTCTCAAGGAATGCTGTCAAGGGAAACAACACACAAAACAGGGAAATATACACATATACACAAAATTTATGAAAGACAATTGGATACTCCCCCTCATCCCCAGCTGAGTCAGAAGAAAGAAGAATAAGTGTTAAATCACACTTGGTTGGCATCCCAATTTTGCCACTACAACCTGTACAGTCTTGGGCCAGTTTACTTTCTCCCTCTGAGCCTCAGTTTCCTCATCTGTAAAATGAAACCGTTGCATCTGCTGGCCCCTGAGATCCCTTCCAGCCCCAAATCCTAGCATGTATTTCGAAATGTTAGTCATCACCATTCTTTTCTTCAGTGTGAATATTTATGAAGGACAACACCGTGTTCTAAATTCTGTTCTGAAATGTGTGATAAGCCACATATTTGGGAACTGAGTCTTCCCTCACACCCCCAAGAGCACCAGTCCTCAGCTCGGCATGCTCTCTGTGTTTGGACTGGCCAGCTTCCAAAACAGAGCTGTTTGGGAAAAACATGAGTGTTTTTAGCAACAGAATTCAAGTCATTTGTGTGGCCTGAGACAGTCAGGTTGTGAGCCAATTAAGCAAGTGTATATCACAGCCGGTCTTAAATATGAACTCTGAATCCTGATCATCTTCATGTGTGAGGGCCACAGGTCATGTGGGCTACATGTGTTCTCCAAATTTCTCTCAGATCCTGAGAAGAAGCTTCATCTGGGGCCACTCTCTGCACGTGTGAAGCGTGAAATACCTGGGCTTGTACATCAATTGTGAAAATGATTAAACCTGAATAAATAATCATTGCAGTGCTGCAGAGAGCTAAAACACACTACACAAAACACTTTGATTTAAAGTCACTCCTGTATTAAATAGTCTGAAGTAGTTTGTGTTTTTTAAATTACCATCATAACAATTCAATTTAGCAAATATACATTAAAGCATGTAGTAAGTGTAGTGCTGGGAGAGACGTTTTAGAGAAGATACAAGAAATAAAGTTTTAATAAGTGGGTTCGTGTTCACATGGAGCTTACAGTCTAGGGGGAGATAGGACATATAACCCCAAAACTACAATAGAAATAAGTCATCATAAATGTATGAGAGAGGTAAAAGCCAAGTAGCTTTCTACTATATGAGATCTAAGAGGGAACATATAATTATCAAGTAGAGGGATCAAGGAATACTTCCAGAAAGAGGTGACATTTAGTTTGGGATTTGAAAGAAAAGTGGGGAATTCACTGGACATAAGCAAGAGAGAAATTTTGGGGACAAAATTTTAAGGATATGGAAAAGTATGAGCAAAAAGCACCGGGGGCAATAAAGTTTGTTCACATATGGTTTGACTTTAGAATACAGAGTACATGGAAAAGAGTGGTATAAGATCAGATTAGAAAGGTAGATTGGCACCATATTGGGGAGGACCTTGAATGCTTGGCTAACGCATCTGAAACTTACTTGGCTTCCATTAGGAAGTCACTAAAGACTTTTGAGCAGAAGAGTGACTTAATCATGTCTATGCATAAGGAAGACAGGTCTGCAGTCAGTCAATAAACATTTACTAAACATCAAACATGTGCCAGGCACTGTGCAAAGCACTGGGAATACAAAAAGGTGAAAAAGACAATCCCTGCTCTCAAACTACTGACAATATAATGGGAGAGGTAAAAGACAGTTCCTGCTCTCAAGGGACTCACATTGTAATGGTATCATGAATGGTTTGGAGGAGGAGAGCATAGGGATAGATGGAAGGACTCGTTGAGAGGATATGGCAGCAGTATGGGCAACTGAAAGAGTAATGAGATGACAGGAGAAATAAAGAGAAGAAGATGGATGCAAGAGATCTTTCAGAGGGAGAAGAGATAGAATTGGTTGGATATGACTGGATATGAAAGGTGAAAGGAATATAAGATTCAAAGATAATGTCAAGGTTTCCAACACAGGAGATTTGGTGAATGGTGGTGGGCCAGATGGACAGAAACAGTGAAGTCAGAAGGAGCCGCAGACTTGGGGGAGGGGAATGAAATTAGAGCCTTTTGGCTCTAATAAATAGAATACCCTTGTTTGGGCCACGCCGAATTTGACATCTCTGTAGGTCATTCCTTTAGGAGTCATTAAAGAGACATACATGAGTGGTTGTACATGGAGCTAGAGATCTATTAGTCATCCTTAGAGAGGTGATATTTGAAGCCCCAGAATAACAAGGAATAACTTTGCCAAGGAGAGGATGTAGAAGAGACTGGAAGAGGGCTGAGGACAAAACTCTGGGGCTCACTCCCTCTTAAGGAGTCAGGAAGGATACGAGGCACGAGCAAAGGGGACAGACGAGAAGCAGATAGAGAAGAAACATAACAAATGTTTGTGAGCGCTCAAGATACGTTATCAGCCGCCCCTAAGAACCACACCATTCCCACAGTGGAGGGAATTGGGGCACACAGATTGGGGCAAATGGATTCTTGTCTGCTCTAGTAAAGGACACTATCAATCTCCTTGAGAGGCAATGTAACACAGCACAGAGTGAGCTTTGATACACACTGGCTGTGTGACCCTAGGCAAGTCATTTAACTTGGTGCAACTTCTAAGATTATTAGTTACAGAGAAGGTGCTAAGCTGCATTGGTGGAAGGGGGTCTTTTTCTTTTTTTTTCTTTTTTTGGTAGGAGGAGGTAGGAGAGTTCTCTATACTAATGAAATCACAGGTCCAAATCCTTATCCCTATAAATCTCTTTGATGGTCAAAACAAGACCTATTGGCCAAACAGGAAAGGGTTACGGAAGTTGGAGGACCCAAGTAGTTGGAAGCAGCTCTTGGTTCAAGGCCAGCATTCAAATCCAGGAGGAGTGTGAGGGCTGTGGGCTTGCTCTAAACACTTTTGGGACTGTACAGCTGACAGGGTCTGGAGGGGAAGGTAGCTGGGTCTGTCAAAATCTGCAGCCCTGGCAGTGTTTTATTTTTAAGCCCGAGAAGAAAAAGATCAAGTTGGACCATCTGGTTTTGTAATGCAGTCTTAAAATAAGATGAAAACCCAGTGGTTTCCATGTTAGAAAAGAGACCAAGGGTGGGGGTATCAAGAAAAAGATAATAGATACCTTAATTCAAAACATCTTTAAAGGAAAAAAAAAGATTCTAGAATCCTAAAGAAGAAGAGAGTAAAATGGATGAAAATAGAGAGGGGAGAATGATGCTCGCAATCTGTTATACAGTCAACAAATATTTTAGTGCCTGGCACTGTGCTAAGTGTTGGGGGGTATGAAGAAAGGCAAAAAAATAATACCTGCCCTCAGGGAGCTTAACTTCTAGTGGAGAAGACAACCATGTAAATAACTAAGTATATGTAAGATACATACAAAGTAGATAGAAAGTAATCTGAGAAAGGGAGACATTAGCAGCTGAAAAGCCTCTTGTGGTGCAGTGGATAGAGTGCCAAGCCCAGAGTTGGGAAGATCTGAGGTCAAATCTGAGCTCAGACACTCACTAGCTGTGTGACCCTGGGCAAGTCACTTAACCCTATTTGCCTCAGTTTCCTCATCTGTAAAATGAGCCAGAGAGGGAAATGGCAGACCACTCCATTATCTTCACCAAGAAAACCCCAAATGGGGTCAAGGAGAGTCAGACGTGACTACACAACAACTAAAATGGGAATTTGAGCCGAGTCTTGATGGAGGCAAGGTTTTCTAAGAGGCAGAGGTAAGCAAAGGATCATGCATGCCTTCTAAAGGGAAGGGGAGAAAAGGCCTTATTTATTCCTCAAGGTGGGTGTGCTCAAACCACTGCTCTTTTCTTGCCAGACTCCTAAGGCTTCTGCCAGAATACGACAAAAGGCTGACTTATGGGGCAGACCGTGCCTGAACGTTGCTGTGGAATCATTCCTGCTTGGCTTTCTCATTAGGCTTCTCAGAGAGTACATGGAAACAGTCATCTGGGCATGTAGCAGAGGAAACTGTTCCCTTATTTGAGGGAACTTCTTTACATTCAGCCCAGTTTTGCACACTCTTGAGTCCACGGTCCTTTTTGTCCTTAGGCAACTTTCAGAAAAAGCATCTTTTTTAAAAAATAATTCCTAATGATTAAATTCCTAATCATAAAAGTGGCAAGTCTTCCCATCAGAATCATAGGGATCCAGGGCATTGTGAACTTTTCTTAATGATGTTCACTTGGGGAAACACTTTGATTCACCTCTAAAGGCTAATAGAAATGCCAACTCCCCTCTTTCCTGGAAACTTCATCTCCAGTGGCTTTCTTGAGCATCTCCACTTGGATGTATTGTTAGCACCTCAGGCCAGACTCATCTTTCTCCCCAAAACCTTTCCCCCTGGGTTTCCCTAGTTCTGTTCTCATCATCCTTCTGGCACTCTGGTTGGAAATCATCTCAATTCCTTCTCCCCTCTAACCCCATACTCTCATGTCAGTTCTCGTCTTGCCCATTTTTCCCTTGTAATGGTTCTCAGATCTCTCCCTTTCTTCTCATTCCAATTTTGACCATACAAGTCTAGCTACTACCTTATCATTTCACACCTGAACTATTATGCTAATCTCCCAGTTGGTCTTTCTTCCTCAAGTTTCTCTGCCTTCTCACAGAGCAGAGATTCAAATCCAGGTCCACTGTTATTTAACTTTTAAAATACATCTTCTTCTACCCAACTAGAATGCAATATCCTAGAAGGAAATGTCTTTAGATCTCATAGAAGGTTCTCAAGAAACGTTTATTGGAGAGGGTGAAGATAATGTCAGTTGGTTACAGTATGCAGTATTAGCCTACTTAAAGGTGACCCTAAAATCACATTTAGTCTCCTTATCATTTCAGTGGCTCCAAGGACAATTCAAAGTTTTCACTTTAATTTTGAAATCATTATATTCTTTGGCTATGGCAACTCATAAAAGGAAAATGTGAAATGGCTTTCAGTCCAGACTAATGATGGTGGTAGAGGGGCAGAAGAGCTTATACTGTGTGACTTCCCCATTTAATAAACTCCAATGGCTCCCTATTACCTCTGGGATCAAATATAAAATCCTGTTTGCTTTTTTAAGCCATTTATAACCTGGTCTTCCTAATCTTTCCAGTCTTCTTACACCTCATTCCTCTCCATGTGCTCTACAATTTAGGGACAATGGCTTCCTTTCCATTCCTCCCACAAAACACTCCATCTTCCAACTCCATGCATTTTTACTGGTGATATTTCCCATGTCCTGAATTCCCTTCTTCCTCATCTTCACTTCTGCCTCCTGGTTTTCCTGTCTTCCTTCAAGTCTCAGCCAAAATCCCACCTTCTGCAAGAAATTTCCCATGTTTCCTTTAGTACAAATTCCTTCCTTTAGAGATCACCTCAAATTTACCCCGCATATATCTTGTTTGTACCTAGTTGTCTGCATGTTGTCTCTCTCATTAGATGGTAAGCTCCTTAAGGGCAGAGACTATTAATGCCTTTTTTTTGGTATCACTAGTGCTTAGTAAAGTGCCTGGCTTATAGTAGACACAACCAATGCCTTTTGATTTGATTTTACTTGACAGTCATCATCATCATCATCATTACTTTATACCCTTATATAATGTCCACTTCTTGGTCTTTGGACAAGGAACTTACATGTAGAGTAGTAATGGTAAGTTAATATTTATAGAACACCTACAATTTTTTATTCTTAGCATCTTGGATAATCACTGAAGACTGGCAAAGATCCTAGGATTGAACAGGAAGAGAACAGCAGGTTGGATTTTCTTGAGAAAATGCAAAGTTATTTTGGTGGCCTCAAGTTCCCTTTTGAAAAAAGGACTATCTTTTAAACACTAATATTTCCCCAAAATTATATGACTGTGAGTCATGGAACACCACATTCTTGGGAGAACCAAAATGGAAGACCAGATAACAATGGAGAGACAAAAGCTGGGCATGAGCAGGCTTCAATGCATTACAAAACAAGGAACTGTTAACAGGAAGAGGAATAAAGGATGTCATCAAAGAAATTCATGTGTAAAAAATAAAATGGCCTGGTCATGTTGGTGAAAGCAAGTAATAATTGATGGATAGCCCACATTCTCCACTGGCATACTTGTGTCATTAAGAGAAAAAAAAGAATGTCCCCCAACAGGTTGGCATAATTATTGGAGTGCATTGCTAAAAGTCCCATAGAATGAGTCTGGAGTACATGAGTTGTGGCTGGCATTGTTGATGGGATCCCACATGGGATCAGAGAGCTTTGCAAGTATTTGATTATTTGATATCTGGATGCTATCCCAAGTACATTGTAAGTAATCTGAACAGACTGCTAAGAATTCTGTTGTATTCTAGATAGTATCTCTCATCATTCATTATTACAGAAATTAAGAATAAAGGTTTATAATTGCTATTAGTTTCCTAGATTGTAATCTGAAGGCAGAACTACTCAGCATTTTTTTTTTTGGCTTCTGTTTTGTTCTATCAAGGAAAATGATACTCACACTGGGATGTATAGAACAAAAATGCTTAACAGGAAATTGGAGCCCTAGAAAAGAGAATAAATGGTAAGAAAGCACTTAGCGGCTTTTAGTGAGTGAAAGTCCTGGATTAATTATATTCTAGGATACTAAAATAAATGGTAGATTGTTATTGTTGAGCTGGGCCAATGGTCTTTGAAAAATAGTTACTTCTAATGTCCAGTATGAGTCTAATAAGAACAGGTCATTCCAGACTAACCACATTGCCAATTTTCTAGAGCACTAGAGAATACTGGTGTATCAGTGGTATGGCTCAGACACAGTGTCCTTAGACTTCGGCAAGGCATTTAACAAAGTGGCTCATGGTATTCTTGTGTGTGTGTGTGTGTGTGTGTGTGAAAAAGAGAAAGGAGGAGGAAGGGGCCAGGGGGAGAAGGAGAATGGAGAGGGAGAGAGAGATTGAGAGAAAAGAGAAAGCGATGTGGGATGGTTTATGGTGTAGAATGGCGGATGCAGACTGGTTGAACAACCAGATCCCAAAGAGCAAAAATTATATAAAGATCTCATATAAAAGTCAGGGCAGCTAGGTGGCATGGTGGATAAAGTCAAGGAGACTCATCTTCATGAATTCAATCTGACCTCAGACACTTACTAGCTATGTGGCCCTGTGCAAGTCACTTCACCCTGTTTGCCTCAGTGTCCCCATCGGTAAAATGAGCTGGAAAAGGAAATGGCAAATGACTCCATTATCTTTGCCAAGAAAACCCCAAAGAGAGTCACAAAGAGTCAGATACAACTGAAATGACTGAACAAAAATGGGAAATTCCCTAATTATAGCTGTTCAAAAGGAAATTAGCTACCTTAGAAGGCAGTGAATATCACTACAGATTTCATCTGATGGCTGGAACACTTTCTGTTAAGAATACTATAGAGGAATCCTGATCAGATGTGGATAGACTAGGGTGATAAGGTGATTAAAATAGTCAGCAAGAGGGGCAGCTAAGTGGCACAGTGGTTAGAGCACCAGCCCTGGAGTCAGGAGGACCTGGGTTCAAATCTGGCCAAGCAGGCTGTGTGACCCTGGGCAAGTCATTTAACTCCCATTGCCTTCAAAAAAAATAGTCAGCAAGGTCTTTTTCAGAGAAGGATACAACAACTCAGTGCTATTCCTCCTTCTGGAAGAGTACTCATAAAGAAGCTTAATGCTTTCAATGTACTTCTCTCCTTCTAGTAAGAGTTGTTTTGCCTTTTTTTTTTCTTTTTATAGAGAATGTTAACTTTCATCTGCTGGCTTTAATTTAACTTGTCATTTTTCTGTTTTTGTACATATGCCTGGAGGCCTTTGGGAAATGGATACATTTTTTAATAAATCAAAATAATAAAAACCAGGAAGGTCAACCTAAGTCAAGCAGGCACTTTGTAAGGAGTCAAAATAGGGGATGTACTTCAAACCAGTGATGACTAACAATGGAAAAGTGCTGGTGAATTCCTACTAAGGGAACAAAAATGATCAGACTTGTAGGTATGTTACAAGGGTCCATGTTGCTTTGGGAGGCTGTCTGAAGATCAATAGTCATCCATTGCTTGGGTAAGTTATACAGCTGACCAAATATTCTGATATCAGGCATATGGCATTTGGTTTAAAGAGTGAGTGTGGTTTAATGGGCTGCTGAATTTCTCAACTTGGCCTGGCACCTCAAAAGAATTGCCATAGGACAAGTATCCACCAAGAATACATTTTGAAAACCAATGACTTTCATGCAAGCCAGACACCCCTTCTTATCAAGCCCAAAGATGATATAATGGTAATGTGTCAGAAAGTCATGTCACCTGAGCATCATTCCTTCTTCCCTAGGAAAGATGAAATCAGTCAAGTCAATGAGGAAAGTGACAAAGAACTGATTATGGTTGATGTCACTTGTCTATATGTTTAAGAATTATCCACGTAAAAGGAAAGCAAGAGGAAGAGAGCATTTATTAGTACCTACAGTGTGTCAGGTATTGTGGTAAGCAACTCTATGAAGCAGATGCTACTATTATGATTATTAATAATTTAGTGCTTTCTACGTGTCAGATACCATAGTAAACACTTCACAATTTTATCTCCTATGATCCTGACAATAACCCTGGAAGGAAGTTGCTATTATTATGCCCATTTTCCAGATGAGGAAACTGAGGCAAACAGAGGTTGACTGACTTGCCCAGGGTCACACAACTAATAAGTGTATGGGGCCAGATTTCAACTCAGGTCTTCTTGACTCAAGGCCCAACACTCTAACCATCATACCACCTAGCATTAATGGTATTCTGGAACAAAATACTTTATTAGAGATAAGCCATTAAAAAAATAGTCTGTGTGGTCTGGTTTGATGAAAAAACTTGCAGTCAATCCAAAAGAAATACAATAAACTCTCTTTTTTTAAAATCCAAGCTGTTTGAGGGGCACTATACTTGTGCTATGGGCAGACACTTACATTTTCTTTACCTTGAAATAGGACAATTAACATCTGGATGATAAACTCTTTCAGGGCAGGTGCTGTTTTACTAATCTCAGTGAACCCAGCAGAGTATCTCACACAAAGTAGATATGTAGTAAAATGAAAAGGCAGCTAGATGGCACCATAGTGCACAGAGTGCAGGGCCTAGAGTCAGAAGACTTGTCTTTGTGAGTTCAAATCCAGCCTCAGACACTTACTAAGTATGTGACCCTGGGCAAGTCACTTAATCCTGTTTCCTCATCTGTAAAAATGAGCTGGAGAAGGAAATGGCAAACCACTCCAGCACCTTTGCCAAGAAAACCCCAAATTGAGTCATTAAGAGTCAGACACAACTGAACAACAACAAAAATGTCACAAACTTGCTTCACTCTGGAATGAGGATATATTGAAGTTGTGAGATACATATCAGGAAAAGGTATTTATTAGTGCGAGTTTAGGAGGTCAGGAGAAACTGTCCCAGGCCAGAGGCCATGATTTGACAAGAAAGTATCCCAAGACAAATGAATGTTGTGGAGGCTTGGATAAGAGTAGGAGGATGGTTCCAGCCTGGGCACAACATTCTTTTACATATTGAAGGCTAGATACCAGAGGGCTGAGACCAGCAGCTCCAGCCAACCAAATCTGTAGCAGTTTTAGGTTGATAAATTGTTAACCTCTTGATTTGCTCCTACCCCCAGGTTTGCCTCTCCCTGAAATATTTCCTAGTAAATTCCCTTTAAATTATACCCATAAATATCAGATTGAAAGGGGAAGCAGAAAGAGAAGGGAGGGCACCAGCAAGCTGAGACATAGGCATGGTAGTGGGGGAAACGGGACTATACAGTATAGGAGACCTGTTGTACCTTTAGAATCAGGTTTTTAAATAAATATTATTTTAAATAAAAGATTAAGTATTTTAAATAAAATATTACTTAAATTTCCTTCACTGCAGTTGAGATAAGTCAATGAAAGGTTTAGATTATTCTTTAAGAAGGGAAAGCTATTAATAAATGTGGTTAGAGTTAACATTGTTTTTACAGGTCAAGGAGAATTTGCTGTTAAGGTGTCAGTAATTTTCCATCTCTTTTTTTAAAATCTAGCCTAAATCCTGGGTCCTCACCTTTAAAAAATTATCTTTTGCAGTTAAGGATTGTTTTTTTTGATGGAATATTCCACCGAAGTTGAACATTGTTATCTCAGCTTTCCAAGCATAATCACAGTCACTAGAGGGCAGAGCTAGACACCCCAGAGTCTCCTTCTAACGCCAATTGTGAACAACCAGTATGCCCTTACTTAAAACCCACAGATTATTTAGGACCCTGAGAATGCAGGTTTAACTCCCTAGAATGCTGAGTTCAGAACGGTCCCTAAATGTCAGTACCTCCTTTGCCAGTAACCTTCCCCCAAAGGAATTTTTCTTTTTTAGAGCGAGGGCTGAACATAACAAGCCCTCCCTAAAAAGAGAACAGATTTGAGCCTGGTTCTGACTAATGGGAACTTTCCTTTAACTAAACCAACTGTTGGTAGTGCCTGAAAGTCTGCCAATAAAAGGCACCGCTGCTGAAGCACTTTTAACTTAAAAGTGGCTAATAAAATCATGAAGGGAAATCATAAAAGAGAATTACAAACAAAATCATCAAAAAGAAAAAAATGAATTTACAATGATGAGAGACACCCTCCAGGGACCAGAAGGGCAAATGTGCAGATGGGAGTCTGTGGTAACACAGGGGCCTTTGACTGATTGAAAAGCTGCTCTCCTCCAGAGAAGTTTAACTCATCGGTTTGAACTCATCAGTTATTACAAGGACTGCAGAGAAGGGGAGGGAAAAAAAAAGAGTTGTGTTTAGTTTGAAAAGGCTGAAGTCATATCATATTACCTGGGGTTGGGACAAAAACAGGCTTTCAAACAGCCTTCCATTTTGCTGTGCGGTCCTTTTTTGAGGAGCTCATTAGAATTTTCCAAGAAGGGATTTTTCCCCCCTTGGGGTAGTTTATAAATGGTTTAAATAGCACTTTTGAAATATCGTTAATGTGACTTTCACCTTGTAATTCACAGGATCACAAATACACAACTGGAAAGGATCTTTGAGCTTACCCAAACCATCCCCCTCATTTTATAGTTGAAGAAACCAAGGTCCACAGATTAAATGACTTACCCAAGGTCGCATAGTTTGGAAATGACAGCCAGAATTCAAACCTAGCTCCTCTGATTCCCAAACTCCTACTGTTCTAGATTTTGAGGTCAAGTCATATTTGGTTACCTGAAGGGATAGACCGAAATGTATTGCTGTTGTTCAGTCACGTTCAACTCTTCATGAACCTGTGAACCATATTGTCCATTGGGTTTTCTTAGCGAAGATAGTGGAGTGGTTTGCAATTCCCTTCTCCAGTGGATTAAGACAGACAGAGGTTAAGTGACTTGCCCAGGGTCACAAAGTTAGGAAGTGTCTGAGGCTGGATTTGAATTCAGGTCTTCCTGACTCCAGGCCCAATGCTCTATCCATAGAGTCATCTAGCTTCCTCTTACTAGTCTGATTAAACTATGCATTTGGTGTCAGCATCATGGAATTTAGTTTGGGAAGGGACCTTAGAGATCTAGCCCAGCGACTGTTAATCCTCTGCATCACGGACTCCTTTGGCAGTGTCTGGCAAAACCTGTAGCCTCCCTCTAAGAATAATGTTTCTAAATGAATAAAGTAAACTATATAGGATTATGAAGGAAACTAATTATATCGATATAATTATCAAAATACATAGAAAAAAATCTCAGACCCCCGATCTAGTCTAACCCTTGATTTTATAAATGAAGAAACTGAGGTCCAGTGAGATGAAGTGATTCCTCCCAAGGTCACATTGTAACTATGGCATAGCTGGGCACTGAATTCAGATTCTTTGACTCTGCCTCTCCACCCCACTGCTTCTATCAGTAAAGAGTTTCCTAACTGGTTAAATGTTGCAAAGCTCCTCTATTTTTAACCGCTTTGTACATGGCTGCAACCCAAAGGTGAAGTTTTTCTATTACACTATTTTACTTATTTATTTTTGGAAAGTTTAAGCCAAATCTGCTCAGTCTTTTGAGTTAGAGTTATTTTTTTCCTTTTTAGTATATATATTTTTACTGTGTGAGACTGAGAGAAACAAATATACCTTTCCCGGTATCAAACATATAGTCTTTCTAAACAATCTGAAGACTCTTCTTTGTTGACAAGTAAATCAATTCTAACTGAACTCTGATATGCCGGACTTCTTGATTGGCATGCTCTAAGCAAAGACTAGTCACTGTCTATCTGTCTATTCCATTTCCTAAGGGCTCAGAATGCCCTAGAACTCACTCACTGATTGAGTAAGCTTCAGACTATTAAAATGTTCCAAGCCACCTACTCAGACTCAACTTTTCTTTGGAATCAATGTTCCCTTTTTTTCTGGCCCCTATGAGAGTTTATGGCTCTCCTAGGTGTTTATGGTCTCTCAGAGAGGTCAAAGAGTGACTGGTTCCTTTTATTTCCCCACCTGGGAGTACCAAGCTACTGTTAAGTCTCTTTTCCTAACTGGACCTCCTGGGGAAGTTCACCAAATTTTTGGACCTCCTGTTATGAATAAACCAATCAGCCAATGGACATTTATTTATTCAGGCACGGTGCTAAGTGCTAGAGACACAAAGACAAAAATGAAAATAGTTCCTGCCCTCAAAGAGCTTAGAGTCTAGTCAGGGAAGATGACATGTGTAAGTACGTGCATACATATATATACACACACACACACACATACATACATATACACATACAAAATAGCTACACAATGATTAGTAGACACTAGTATTTGGAGAGGGAAGAATCAGAGGAAAGATAATGAGATTTTTTTTCTACATGTCGATTTTAAGACGCAAGTAGAAGTTTACAGTAGATAACTGGTATGGTGGCTCCCAAAAGGCACAAAGGTAAATCCAAGGGGTGAAAGACTGATTTAATTTAACTCAATAACTCAACAATTATTTAATGAGCACTGTGCTACTTACCGATGATTTTATAAAAGGGAAAATACCTAATTTCAAGGAGCTTATAAACTAATAGGAGAGATGAGACTTGTAGACAAGTTAATACGATACAAGGTATATTATGATAAGGTTGGAGGTGAGATTTAGATAAGGTCCTCGAAGAAAACATGGAGGAGGAGATATTGTTTTGAGTTGGAGGATGGGGTAGGAAGAGGTAATGTTGGAGAAGGATCAGGAAAGACTTCATGGCACCTCAGTAGGGCCTAAGGGAAGGGAAGGATTTTGATAGACATAGATGAGGAGGGAGACTTGTTTGGCCCTAAAGTGATGCCGTGGCTATGAGACAGTGCAGGATGAGATTGCTGGAATTGCTCAAAGCTTAATTGAGTCAGAATGCAGAATATGTGGAAGGCTGGAAAGGTATTGTGGAGCCTTAAATGTTAGACTGAGGAGTTTGCATTTCATCCGGTAGTGGGCAATGGGAGCCACTGAGGTTTTTAGAGCATGAGAGTGATGTGACCAAAACTGTCTACTAAGAAAATCATTTTGGTAGCTACGTGAAGAATACACTGGAAAGGGGAGAGACTGGAGGCAAGGGAGTCTCTAAGGTTATGATAATGATTAAGAGACGATGAAGAGCTAGACCAGTTAGTGGCATCATCAATGAACAGGAAGGGACAGATGCAAGAGATATTGTGACTGTGGGGAAAGAATTTGCAATTATTTGGTTGTGAGCTATTTAGGAGAAGAGAAGAACCAAAGATAATGTCAAGGTTTTGAGGTTGGGTGGCTTGGAAGATGACAGAACCTTTGATGGAAATCAGAAAGTTACAAGGAAGGCCAGGAGAGGGAGGCTGATGGATTCAGTTTGTCCCCTGTTAGAATCTCTGGGTGGGGCTTTCCTGAGGGCAGCTGGAAATGAAGTCTAGCTACAAAGACTCAGTATCAACTGCACAGAAATTATAACTAAAGCCATAGGAATGAACCATTTTCTCCCAAGGGAAAGAAGAAGGTCAAGTCCAAAGCTCTGGAGACAACTACCGTTAGAAGATAAGGAGGAGGAGGATGAAGCAGTGAAAAAGCAGCAAATGGGTGGAAGAACAACCAAGAGATAACCGGTGTTGTAGAAGTTGATGACGAAGAAGCAAGAAAAGAGTGGGGAGCAATACGTTATTAAAAACGGCAAAAAATTCAAGGAGAACAAAGACTGAGGGAAAAAAAGCTGTTGGATTTGCCAATGAAGACAGCATTTGTAACTTGGGACAAAGCAGTTTCTGTAGACTGGTAGACAACAGAGCCAAAGGGTTGGTAAAAGAACATAGATTCTAGAGCAGGGATGGGGAACCTGCAGCCTCGAGCCTATGTGTGGCCCTCTAGGTCCTCAAGTGTGGCCCCTTGACTGAATCCAAATGAGTCAGGATTTGTTCTGTGAAGTTTGGATTCAGTCAACGGGCCACACTTGAGGACCTAGAGGGCCACACATAGCCTCGAGGCCGCAGGTTCCCCACCCCTGCTAGAGTTTGAATGTTGCTTCTGCCACTCACTACCTTCGGGACTGTGGGCAGGTTGTTTGTCTCCCATTGCCTCAGTTTCCTCATGAGTGAAAGGTAGGGTTGGACCAGATAGCCTCAGAAGTCCGTTTTCAATTGCAATCTATGATCCTATGAAAGGATACTTGAGAAAGTAGAGATGGTGAGTGCCAACTATTCTTCCTGGAACTTCACCAGTGGAGAAGGACAGAGATAAGACTAGAGCTTGAGGAAGAAGCAAGGGCAAAAGAAACCAAGAGGTGTTGGCAAGGTAGCCACCTCAGGAAAGGTTACTCTTGTCTTATTATTATCAAAACGTTTTGGGTTTTTGAATTGAATGAAATGCTTCTGTAATTATTGTAAGCACTGTGGTTTATAACTGACATTGAGAGTTCCCAGCTCACTTACTGAGTGTTCCCATCAAAGAAAAGGATAAGTATATACTAATTAAATGGAGCTGCCTAGAGTTCCTTCACAGGCCCCCAGAGAGCCACAATTATCCCCTGCAATGAAGTCCGTCCAGGTAAAACAGGTGAAGGGGCCCAAGGGTCTTTCTAGTTCAAATCCTAGCTCTGCCACATACTATCTGTGTAACTTTAGACACATCACTTGACCCAAGCCTCAGTTTTGTAAATTGACGGGATTGGGAAAAAATGATCCCTAAAGCCCCTGCCAGGTCTAGGTCTTACATTCCTGCGATCCCAAGTCACCCAATCTTTCTGGGCCTCAGTTTCCCTATCTATAAAATAAGAGGACTGATCTCTGAGGTTCCTTCTAGTTTTAAGGTCCTTTGGTCTGATGTTCTTAATGTCTGGGCTGCTCTGATGCTGCAATTTGCAATGTGCAAACACATCTAATGAGCACACGATAAGCATCACTCTCATTGCCAAAAGTCTACCTCTGGGTTATCAGATGCACCTCTTGTTTTGTGAAAGAAAAAGAAGACAGAGTTATCTTCTTTCACCTGGCTAGGAACCTCCCATTCCAACCCTATGATCTACCTGGAATAGGACTGATTTCAATTTTAGCATTCCAGAATCAGGGCCCATCAGATGAAAGATTCTCCTCCTAATTCTAGCTTTGTTATATGTAAGCTTCTAGCCAGTCGAGAGGCAGTCCAACACAATAGGCAGAGTGCTAGGTTTGGAATCAGGAGACCTGAATTTTCCTTCTGCCTCCTCTGGTATCTAAATTTGTGTTCATGGACAAGTACCATTCCAAGCCTCAAGGTAAATCTGTAAAATGGAGATAATGGTTGCACTACCTGCCTCACAGAATGGATTGTTGGGAGAAGAATTCCTTGTAAATCTTGAAGTCTTATATAAGCTTGTTTGTTCAGCTTTTTCAATGTGTGTTCCATTAGAATTATTTGATTGAAGGTTGCTATGGGAAATTCAAAATTAGTACCTACTGAAGACTGACCTCTGGTAACAGCCACTGCATTTTTGAAACCCTGGACTTGGTAAAGGCTTATATGATCTGCTTTTTATTACCTGGTGAAGGACTGAACAATTTGCAGATCATCACAGTCATCTATTACTTTTCCATGATCCTTCTGACCGTTTTATTTCTATTTCAGCATCTCTACAGATGAACTTCTAAAGGAGAAGAAGGCAAAGGGCCAAAAATGTAATTTAGATCAAAACACCAGTTCTTCTGAGAGATGACTGGGAGTAAGGATTGACACTTTCTTTGGGGAGTTAATCATTTAAGATCAGCATGCAAATGACCCGGCCATTCTAAAGCCAGAGTGATAACAGTGATTCAGGAGTCTGACAATGTGGGTTCAAATCCTACCTCCCTGGGTGACTTTGAGCAAATCACGTCAATTCCCTGGGTCTGGGAGATGAGGACAACCCGAGGTCCCTTTCAGCTCTAAATCTTCCATTCCGTGATCTGACCTCTCACCTACAGTGAGGTTGGGTTTGTTTCTTGTTGTTTTGGGTTTTGTTTTGTTTTTTTTTTTTAATTCGAAGCTGCCTACTGGATGTCCACCTGGTATATTTATCATGCCAAGTTCAACATATTCAAAACTGAACTCATCATTACCCAGTCCCTCACACTAGTCTCTTTTAGCAATCATTCCATTGTCATTGGTGATCTTTAATTCTCCAAATTAGAAGTCAGAGAATTCTCTCTGACTCCCTGCCCTTTGGTCCTTAGATTTAACCTCAAGTCAAGACACATTGTTTCTCCTTTTGAAATATCTCTTGGGTTCATCCCTTTGTCTCCCTTCCCAGGATCATTAATCTAGTTCAGTCCCTTATCTCATGCCTACAGTATAGCAACCTCTCTGGCAGAACCCCAGAGCCTTCAATCCATTCTGTGTACCATAGCCAACCCAGTTTGCTTAACACCCACTTTTCCCATATTCACAGCTGCTCAAGGACCTTCTAGAGCTGCCTGTTCCCTCAGTAAATCTTTGCTGATGTGAAAATAATGATCCTTTGCCAGACTTTCACAGTCCTCCACAATCGGTCTCAGCATTTTGAGAGAACATAATGTAGTGGAAGGCACACTGATTTTGGATGTAAAGATGTAGATTCCACTTACCTTCTGCCATGCTTTGCACCCATGGGCAGGTCTATGAGCCTCACTTTTCTCATCCGTAAAATGAGGACAATAATATTTATGCTACTAACCTGACAAAGTTAGGGTTAGGGTTAGGAAAACAGTTTGC
Source organism: Vombatus ursinus (assembly GCF_900497805.2). Taxonomy (NCBI): domain Eukaryota; kingdom Metazoa; phylum Chordata; class Mammalia; order Diprotodontia; family Vombatidae; genus Vombatus; species Vombatus ursinus. The sequence goes on along the minus strand of NW_020945237.1, from coordinate 7,329,695 downwards.
AAACCTTAAAGTACTATATAAATGTGAACTGTTGCTGATCAAGAAAGGGAACCAGTACAGAGCTAGTCTAGGAGTTAGGAAGATCTCTATTCCCCCACCCACCCACCCACCCAAATTGGTTAAATTAATTTCCACTCTTCCTCCACCAATCCTCTCCAGCCACATCCATTTTCTGGCATTTCCTTAAACAATTAGACTCAGTATAGACTCTGTCCTTTTTCACAATCTTGATCAACTCTTCCTACACCCAATCTACCTATCCAAATCCTAGATACCTAAATGCACAGCTTTCTCCATGAAGACTTCTCAGACTACTCCAGTTGTTTGCAATCTCTCCTTTCTCTGAACTTGTATTGGACATCTCTGTCAGCAACCCCACTTTCTCCCTTAATTGGGTACTAAATTTGAATAGACTATCCTTTTTTCTTGAAGGTAGATATCACATACTTTCCCCCTGTCTCCCCCTACTCAAAACACAGAAGATACATAGAGATCACAGGTTACAGAACTACAAGGGATCTTAAAGCTCCAGTCTAAACTATTCATTTTACAGAAGAGGAAATTGAGGTGGGATATGAAGTTACTTGACCAAGGTCACAAAGAGCCTTACCCAGAACCTAAGCCCCAGATCAGGAATGGACTTCTGAGACCATCTACTCTTACCAGTCCCTTACTTGACAGATTAAGAAACTGAGGCCTAGGGACACGGCTGTTAAACATCAGAGGTGGAATTCGAAGACCTCCCTCTCAGTTTCTGGTCCTTCCACTGTGGTAATTCGTCGGTATCCTAACTCCCAGATTTGAAAGTTAATCCACGGTCCAGGGGTAGCAATCAAAAGTACCGCACCCCCCACCCTGCTAGATTAATAGACTGCATAAAAGGAAAAACGGATCCTTTCATAGGGTTGGGCCAGGCTTTCCAAATTCCTTGCACTTAGGGGAAACGAGCAAAATTGATGCCGCAACATATTTTTGGTGGAAAGTCTGAGCCACGAACACAATGCCCAGCATTAGGCAGCGGCCTCCAGGCGAGGAGATGCCCAGGAGCCCCAAACTCCCCTTGGACGGAAAGCCTTCCGTGGGAGGAACACGTGGGTCACCAACGGCTGCGGACTAGGGCCCGCCAGGTGGCACGGGGCAGGGGCAGGCTCCCCCGCTGAGAGGGCAGCAGCCGCGGGCCAGGGAGCAGCGTATCCAGGAGCCACAGAGGCGAAGAAAAGCCATCCCGCTCCTGGGGCCGGCTCATCTCCCGGCCCCACGCTCCACGCCCACGCCCGCGCGCTTCGTGCCGCGCAGTGCGGCCGCCAGGGGGTGACAAAGAGCACGGCGTGCGCTCCAGTCTCCCCTGCCAGAACCCACTCTCCCCGCCCGATACCTTCCACCAGCCACCACCGCTAAGAGGCAGCCGGGGGGGAGGGAAGGAAGGAGAAGAGGGGAGGGGAGAGAGGGAGGGGAGAGGAGCCCTGGACGGGATGCAGGCGCAGAGCAGCCGCGCGCCTGTCACCGCTGGTCAGCCCCTGCCTGCCCAGCTCTCCTCGCCCGGCTGCCCTCCTCCGCCAGCCGGGCTTCGGCAGAGGCGCACGGGGCTGCGTGCGCCTTCCCCGCGGCGCCTCGTCTCCTCCTCCTCCTCCTCCTGCACCCTCTCGGGGCTCGGGCAAAGTTTGCTGGAGGGCAGGAGGCGGACGAGGGATGGCTCGGGGCCGCCCCCGCTGCCCGGCGGCGGGGAGCCGGGAGCAGCTGCCGGCTCCCCTCTGGGGCTTCTGGGCAGCCCTGGGGATGCTCTGCTCGCCCGCCTCCCAGGCGTTCAACCTGGACGTGGACAAGCTCACCGTGTACAGCGGTCCCGAGGGGAGCTACTTCGGCTACGCCGTGGACTTCCACATACCTGACCCGCGAACGTAAGTAGTCCCGGTCCTGAGCCTTTTCTTCCCGCGGACAGGTCTTTCGTACCCCGTGCGCCGGAGGTGGCCCTCCAGCTGCCTCTCACCTTGGGGATGGCCACCTCCAGGAACCTCTATTCTGAAGGAAGGCGATTGATCGGGGCACTCACTGCCCCTACCCTTCCCTTCCCATGCCCCGACGCCCAAGCTCTCGCATCTCTTCCTTTGCAGAACTGTAGATACGCCCGAAAGTAGAGAGACAGCTCTGGTACAGCCCTAGCACTCTGAGAGGTTCGCGGATCCAGACTTCTCGGCCGTACTAATGATATGACAGCGCCCTGGGCCAAACCAAGCCAGACTAGCAAAAACTAAACAGAAACCTGTCCCATGAAAAGCTGCTTCTGCTGCCTGTTTACACATTGCTGGGAACTAGATTTAGGCAATGTTTGGGGGACCGAGAGCATGGGGCGACTCTGTGGATAAGCAGCTGTGCTTGTCCTTTGAGTTTTCTCCTTTCATCTCACCGTTGTGTATTTATGTACAAACAACTCCATCTGGAGGGACACCCCAAACCCCGCCCCCCCCAAACCCCAGTGTTTCTGATGCAGAGAGATTTCGGGCAAAGAAGTCGGGTCGCTTAACAAGCTTTACCCCCACGATAATAACTTGTCTATGTCTAGGATCTTAGGAGTGTAGGTAAGTCATTTCTCGACTTTCGCGTGCCCAGGATCTTAACTTTGGTCCAAATGTTTTGCAGAGTGAGTATCTTGGTGGGAGCTCCCAAAGCCAACACTAGCCAGCCGGATATAGTGGAAGGTGGCGCTGTCTATTACTGCCCCTGGCCGGCCACTGGAGATGTGCAATGCAGGCAGATTCCGTTTGACCCTACTAGTAAGTGGTTTTTGTTTTTGTTTTTTTTTAAACATTAATTAACTAAACACTCATTTCAGATCACCATTTGCCACAGCCACCCCCGAAATCAAAATTGGAGTCTGCTTGCACTCCCGTCGACTTGTTTGATGTATTAGGATGTGCAGGTCCCAAGAGAAACCAGCTTTTCCAGGCATGCATATCTGAGTGTGCGGGCTGAGGGGTGTTTAGTGAGCTCTAGAGAACTAATAATATCATGACCTTGAGGATTTGAACTTATCCTAGTAGTTGCAGTTTTCCTCAGTGTCCTGGGACCAGCGAGGGCATACTCCAGAAAAAGCACAAATGTTATACAACATCCTTGGCAGAGAACTTGGTTTATTCGTAACCACAAATCTGGGAGCAGAGGGATTCTGCAAGCCTCCAGTGTTCCAACTCCCAGGGTAAATCTTAGTTGCTACAGACTGAGTCTTTATTTCATGTTGCCATTTAATTCCTTACAGAAAGCAGGAATTTTCTTTCAAAATATTGGACATTGGATGCAAACTAGTACAGTCAGAGTGTGGATGGATTATATTCGTTTCCAAAATCCCCAGACAGCTGTTTCTTATTTAATTAAAAGGAAAATACATTTTAAACAACTCAGGCTGGTTCTGTTTTCTGTGGTGTTTTCCTCTTTATGTCCTGAGAAAATAATTTAAACCCACTGCTTTTGAAAACATTAACACTGAATGTTTTAATTTATGTGGGCAAATCTTTATGAATACAGAAACTTTACATCATTAGACGGCATGCACCTACCATTTTTCTCAAGCAGACGGAAATCTGTCAACTATGATAGAAGCCCTGAGTTGAGAAGAGTATCTTTTGAAATACCTTGTGAATCACTCACCTAATCCCTGAAATCAGCCTGTGAATTTGGTTCTATAACTGCTAACTTTTCATTGTTGAATACATGGGGAAACAGTGTATAATAGTGGAGAGTGTGCTTGCTGCCTTTAAAGTCAGAATCCCTGGATTTGAATTCTGACTGTTTTACTTCTTACTTGTTTGACCTTGGGCAAGTTATTCCCACTTTCTAGCCTTCTGTTTCCCTTAATGTAAAATCAAGGAGCTGGATGAGGTGACCTTTGACATCACGTCCAGCTGTAACTCCACAATCCTATGTGCATTTGCAATTTACATGTCACCAAGGTGAAATAATATGGGTAATAGGTATTTTGTGCTTATAAATAATGTGTAGTTAGGACTTTAAGAAAATTGGTTATTTCCATTTTTTTGTTCAGGAGATAATATTTCAAAAGATGAAATCACTCCTGTTAGAAATACCTTGAATTAGGACCAAAAGAGAAAGTAAATGTATAAAGTATCTTTTTTAAAGTTAAAATTGTCCCTTTTTTTGTTAAAAGTGATAGAACTCTCTCAGGCAGGTGTGGGGGTAGGCTATGTAGATTGGGAAATATAGGTGGTGTAACTTTAAATTCTTGTCAATATGGCTTTTTAATGTCAATTCATTTAATTTGTAAAAATTTTGAATGCATTTCTTTCTAAATGCATTTACAATTTGTCCTTGACTTCTGCCCTTTCCCAGTTGAAAAAAACAACTCCCCAAAAAATAAAACCTTCATCATAAACACGTATAGTCTAGTAAAGCAAATTCCCCAAAATAGGTAATAGGTATGTCTGTCTGTCTGTCTGTCTGTCTGTCTCTCTCTCTCTTTTTTGAGTTAATCACATTTCTAGCAAAGAATCAGTGGTGCATTTCATTTTTGTTCTTTTGGGCATCAGCTCACTGATCAGAATTCTCAAGTCTTTCAAAGCTGTTTTTCTTTATAACGTTGTCATTAAAAAAAAGTCATCTTAGTTCTACTGACTCGGTACTGAATTAGTTCACAGAGGTGTTCCTGGTTTCCTCCAAAACAGTTTTATTTCTTCATTTCTTATTGCACAATAATAGCCCATTACATTTACATACTATAATCTGTTTATCCTTTTCCCAATAGGCAGACATGGCCTTGGTTTCCAGTTTTGGGGCTACTAGGAAAAGAGTTGCTATAGTTTGTGTAAATTGGTCCTTTTCCTCTTTTTCTGAATTCTTTGAAAGTATTCATCTAGTACTATCACTTTCATTTACGTATATGCATCTTCTCTACCCAACAAACCATTCTTTATAACAAAGAGTAAGAAAGAAAGGTAAAAAAAAAATATTCAGCAAAGCTAAGTAAGTCAGATCTGACAAGATATGGAATGTCACACGTCATAGTCCCCTACTTCTTCAAAGAGAGGAGGGAGAATCATTTTCTTATCTCTTGCAGATATATATATAATCATTATACTTGCCCATTTACCATTAACAAAATCATATTTGTTTGTTTGTTTTTGTCATCTAGTTCCCATTCATTTGTTATTGTTGTGTCTTACTTACCAGGTTCTTTGCATCAGTTCATATGTCTTCCCAAGCTTCTCTGAATTCTTTATCCTTATCATTTCTCTATAGTTATTTATCAATGTTTTCATTGTTTTAAAAGATCTTTTGAATTATTTCTTTCAAGGCCTGTTTGTGAGCTCCTTATTTTTTTACTATAGGGCTTCAATTGCCATTTTTGTTAAATGCTGCAGGTGTCTTCATGCCATTTGTTCTAAGTTTCCACTTAAAAGGTAGAAGTTGGGAAATTAAAATCTACTTACTGACTTTCATTTGTACAGGAAATGTTTCCACCACTGCAATCATTTTAAGAGGATTTTGAAAGCTTCCCCAGTTACTGACCTCAGCTTTAGGAATGATCTTTCTAAACCAGCAAAATGAAACATTTAAACCAAACAAAGTTGAAGGTCTCATCTGAAGAGCAATGTAACAAAATTCATATTTTAATTAAAGCACTTTAGACTAGGATCTTGTAATAGTGAAGATGCAACAATCAGTACCATCAAAACTTTAGTCAAAGGAAAATAATCATATATAAGTTGAGGAATGTATTAAGTTTAACTAAGAAATAACATACATCACAGAAAATATTGAATCCAATTGTCAGCATAAAATGAGAATTAAAAGGGAGAGTTACTTTCATATCCCAAGTCATACATCTGCCTCTAGCATGAACTTCTTTAGCTACAGAGACAATAAATATCTGTCACATGAAGAAGTTATAATTGAATCCATTTCTCATTAATCATTATAATAACAATCTTGCTTCAAAATGTGAACAGAGTACAGACTGAGAATGAGAAATGTGTATAATTACTAGTACTCCTTAACTTACAAAAGGGTTCTATTCCCAAAGTTCATTTGTGGATTGGCTGTTTGGAACTAGAAACTCATTTTTCCCATAGATAGATTGTCATCAGTTATAGTTAGGGTCTCAGCCTCTACCACAAAAGCCTAATCAGGTCATAATATATAGCTGAAATATGGCACATTTACAATAAAAAAATTGGTAGAAAACAATATTGTCTCAAGACTAGTTATTTGACAAAGAAACAATACAAATAAATGAGGTTTCTTGACCACTAGTTCTTGAGGAAAATACAGTTTTAATTAGAGAAGGATGAGAAAGGGACAGAGACTTCTATGAAGATTTAAAGAAGAATTTTGTGCACTTTCAAGGGCTTTTGTATTAATACAAAATTTGTATTAATAAGAGTTATTGTATTGGCTCTTAACTATGGATAATTTAATTTCAAAATTGTGACTTTCTTTTTTTCTTGATAGATTTCATAGAGTTGTAGGATTTAGAACTGGATGGGACTTTGGGGCTCATGTAAGTCAGACCTCTCATTTTAGATATATGAGGAAACTGAGGCCTAGAGAAGTCAAGAGATTTTCAACATTCCCAAATGCAGCCAATGGTGGATGTAGGACTGGAAGCCACCAACTCACACTTGAACTCTAGTACTGTACTCTATTCTTATGCCTGTCATTCATGATCACATTCAGTTTTGAGTTCACAAGTGGAATGAAGATGGGGAAATAAAGAGAGCAAGAAATAAAAAGAAAAGAGTCAATTTCATAAGGACAAAGGTAGGAATTGAGGAGGGGAAAGTAGGTATAAAAAATTTCCTAGGTTACATCTTCATAGATTTCATAGAATATGAGATCTGGATGGGAATTTATAATCACCTAGTTTAATCCTTCAGAGTATAAAAGAAAAAAAAATCCATGGAAAATAGAGGTAGAAGGGAAAATGTTACCACCACCCTTCACTACCTCCCCAGGAGAAGAAAGGAAGTGGTGGGGAAGAGAAAATTCCTTACATATGCCACCAGGGGGTACTGTTGACTAAAGACAACTTTGTTGCTCTTCATCATGGCTTCTGAGTAGGTAGGGGTGGGCCAGTGAAATACACCTGAAATTAATATCTTAGGTGTCTATGACTCAGGAGTACCTACATTGTTTGCCTTATGCATACCAGTTATCTTATTCACCTAGCCCTAGGAGATGGAACTTAAAAAAAGCAGAATTGAATACAACAAGAATTTATTAAGCACATATTCTGTGCCAGGTGTTAGGGCAGCTAGGCATCATGGATGGAGAAATAACATTAGTTAGGAGGACCTGGGTTTAAATTTTGTCTCTGATACATACTGACTGTGTGATCATGGGTAAGCTACTCACCTCTCAGTAATCTGGGCAACTCTTAGACTTTAAGTCATAGATAAGTTGCTTATCTGCATTGCTAAAGGGAGTTTCCACATTAGGAAGTCTAAAAACAGATGAAATCACATGTCAGAATATGTCCCAGGTAATGTAGATTCAAAGACAAAAATGAAACAGTCCGTGCTCTTACGGAGTTCACACGCTAATTAGAGGAGACAGCACATAAAAGTACATTCAGCTGCAGGGCAGATGGAAAGGCTCAGAAATCTGAAGGATTTGGTGGTGGGACAGATGGCAAGACCCAAGGGTCCTCAGGTCATGAAAATAGGTTAGATGACTATGCTTGGGGATTTCAAGGCATAGAGGCAGGGAAGATGGTAAGGCTTTGTGGCCTACCATGTCGTATGAAGGAATAGAGTTGATGACTGACTTCTTATCCAAGTGGTGTGAGGAACTAATCAGCAAGGGTGGAGGGTGCTCCAAGGATGGCAGATGTTCCTGGTTGTCCCAAATGGATTCACACAGTAGGGACTTAATAAGTGTTTATTTATTGATTGATTGTGAGAGAGAGAGAGAGAGATGAGGGCTGGATTTGTAGATTGGGAAATCATCTGCATAGAGATGAGAATCAAACCCAGAGGATCTAAGGAAGAGGGAAAGAACTGACAAGAGGTAGATGAAGCCATCGCAAGGATTAAGAGTGAAACCAATTCTCAGTCTTAGAACAAAAATGAATGGTGAAAATAATTTTGTTGCTGATTGTGGACATTTTACAGTCAACTTTGCTAGAATGCATTCATTCCATAAAGGGAGAAGAGGGCTATCCTTGGGCAGGTGCAGTCCTTAGTGCCAGTGTTCTAAGTGTGGCGTGGCCTGAACACATCATGTAGTTGGGGGTCTTCAACTTCTCCCCACCCCTCAGGTTTTGTAAGGGATCAGATTAAAATGCACTTAGGTGCATCATCCTTATTGGCTGACTGTGTGTGTGTGTGTGTGTGTGTGTGTGTGTGTGTGTGTGTGTGTGTGTGTGAGCGCGCGCGCGTGCGTGTTCGTCTCAAGTCTTATTTGGTACTACCTGGCAGAGCTGCTCCTCTTCCTCCCTTCCTTCCTACTACCTGCTTCCAATCACTGCCCCGGCACAAATCTTACTGTGAGGATCTCCTGAGAGAGAGAGAAGGGGGAGTGGGGAGAGGTAGAGAGAGAGAGAGGTGGGGGGGGAGAGAGAAAGAGACACAGAGAGAGAAGAGAAAGGAGAGACACAGAGAGAGAGAGAGAGAGAGGAGAGAGAGAGGAGAGAAGAGAGAGAGAGGAGAGAGACAGAGAGAGAGAAAGAGAGAGAGAGAAGAGAGAGGAGAGA